>NC_051232.1:19110438-19355438 GCF_015220715.1 Pygocentrus nattereri
CTAGGTGGGACCCACCTAGTCCCGTAAGACTTCATTTAACTCTCGTTTGATGGAAAGCTGGGACATTGGTGGTGGAAGTGAGCAGTGAGGTGGTGCAATGTAAGTGACTTGCTGTGTGACTTGCTGTGTAACACTTAGCTTCGTTTGTAACGGCCAGTGTTAATGTGTACACTGTCCCTTTAAGAGCCCTTAAGCTAAGTGCGCAGGCGTGGGTGCGTAGCTGTGCTGAGAGCGGAGAGAGTATTAGTGTGTGTGTCGTGCTGTGGCGCTGAGACCACTGAGACCCCTGGACCCAGCTCTTTATTTTATTTTATTTTATTTAATTTCTGTAAGTAACGCTGCTCATAAGCTTTGGGAGCTATTAACTAATAAACAAGCAAGTGGAGTTCCGCCAGAGTGAGTACGAGTGTTTGAATCACGGCTGCCCCACGTGCCTTCACCTGCCCCAAAGCTCACTGTCTGGGTGGGAGCTGGGAATCTGAGCGACTCCGGCTCCGAAGCGTTACACGTTTAGCAGCTTGCTACTATTAATTCGTTGTGTAGAGTTGCTGACCAAGAGCTATTATGCTATTTGTAGTGTCTGCGTGCAGCAAGTTGATTCGAGTCAAGGCAGCTGTTGTTTTCTTGGCTGCCTGAGACTTTTGCCAGGAGTGTGTATATTCTATGTAAATGCATTTGTTTTACTGGAAACCATCGCTTTAACCTGATTACCAGATTATGCAACTGATTAGGTGATGGTTTTTAATACCCATAAATAAATGTCATCCAAGAAGACATTCTTAAAGTCAACAGGCGTTTCGGTCACAAAAGCCAACTTATTTACAGTACATCTAATTTCCTATTCTGCCTATAGCTGTTCAGCCCCTTTAGTGCACAGTGAAGTTATATGGAGTGTTTTAGCCCAGAGTGCTTTTTGAATCAGTCAGCCACAATACAGGGCAACCAGTCAAAACAGAAATATTGTACATATAGTATTTATGAAGACAGAGTAACACAGTTTTATTAATTCTGAGGGATAAACAGAGGTTGGAAAGTTGACCAGCATATCTATTCAGTGATGCTATACGAGTTCATCCAAAAATCTTGTACATGCCCACTATTTATTTATTTATGTGCTGGCCTACTTGTGTGTGTATGTATTTAGGTATCCAGAAGGAAAGATTGGTTCAACACTGCAGCAATAACAGTGGGAATACATCCAAAAGTGTAATCTCTATAGATAACTCAGAATCTGAGTCAGACTCAGAATGTGACAGCTCCGAGTCAGACTCTGATTCTTCGATGGAGAGACAAAGGAAGATGAGGAGGAGGTTGGAGAAGCAGAAGGGGGGAAAAGGCTAAGAAACTGAAAGAAAAAAGCAGGAAAGAAACACAGCATCACTATCGGCAACGAGGTATTTGTGAAGCATGTGTGTTTCATGCCTGTTTGATGTTCCAAACCTTATTGACATAATATTCCTGCCTTGAATGTACGAACAGTACAGGTATTAAACTACATCAGCAGGACACTTGATTTAATTTAGTGAAGCACTAATTATCCAAACCAGGTATTCGGAGAGAACTAACACGGGGCTTCATCAAGGAGAGGTTTGGAAATGGTTAAACAAAAACATTGGCATATATCAGAGGTGCACAACTCTGATTCTGAAGTGCTGGTGTCCAGCCTGTTTGCTCAAACACACCCACTCAACCTGGCAAATCAACAGATGAGTGTAATCTGGTGTGCATGAGCTGGTAAATCTCCAAATTGTGCTGGACATCAGCCCTCCAGGACCAGAGCTGTGCATCCCTGACATTTTGCAAGGCACTGTACTGTTTATTATTCAAGTGAGCTGATTGTTATTCTCATTGTGTGGCTTTATTATTTAGTAAACCATCTAAAGTGATACGGCGATACAAAGCAGTCCTCTCAACCTTCAAGAAGGGCAAGACCATGTCAGAAGCTTTCCAAAAATATGGTGTTGACAAACACAATTGTCCAGACTGTAGCCATTGCAGAGGTGGCAACTGCAGCTCCATAAAAGTATGTAGAACTTCTTCAACATCAGAAGGCGGGAAATTGAGTTTTGCACAGATGGACCACACTTTGTGAATCACACACTGAGGGAGGAGTTATAGAGTTTGATGGCCACAGGTAAGAATGACTTCTTGTGGCGCTCTGTGGTGCATTTCAGTTGAATGAGTCTTGCACTGAATGAGCTCTTGTGTCTCATCACTGTGTCGTAGAGTGGGTGGGAGCCACTGTTGGCGTCTGCACCCTCAGCCTGTTTCCCCAGCATGTGACAGCATAGAGGATAGCACTCGCCACCACAGACTCATAGAAGATCCTGAGCGTAGTCCAGCAGATGTTGGAAGGACCTCAGGCGCCTCAGAAAATATAGACGACTTTGGCCGTTGCTCTCAGGAAGGGAGAGAGGACAGTTCCTTGTAGAACTCCAATGTTGCTGACCAATCTGTCCGACAGACAGTGCTGCAGGCGTACATACTGTGGTCTGCCGGTCAGGTAGTCAACAATCCAGGACACGAGGAGGGCATCTACCTGCAACACCCAGAAGAGCAGGCCAGATGGTGTTAAATGCACTGGAGAAGTCAAAAAACATGACCCTCACAGAGCTGGCTGGCTTATCCAGGTGAGCGTACACTCGATTGAGCAGGTAGATGATGGCATCCCCAACTCCCAGGTGAGACTGATAGGCAAACTGGAGGGGGTCTAGAAAGGGCTGGACTATGGGTCGAAGCTGATCCAAGATAAGCCTCTCCATGGTCTTCATGACGTGGGACGTCAGTGCCACTGGCCTGTAGTCCTTGGCGTCACTGGGTTGCGGCATCTTTGGAACAGGACCAATGCAGGACGTCTTCCACATCATGGGGACCCTCTGGAGACTCAGGCTCATGTTGAAGACATTTTGCAGTACTCCTCAAAGCTGGGAGGCACAGGCTTTAAGCACCCTGGGGGGAACCCCATCAGGGCCTGCAGCTTTGTTTGTGTGGAGTCTCTTCAGTTGTCTTCTCACCTGGTCAGCAGTGAGACTCACTGTAGAGGTGACGGGTAGGGGAGAGGTGGAGGTGTGAGATGGACTGTCACAGGAGGGGGTAGGCTATCAGGAGGGGGAGATAGGGTGAATGGAGTGGGCTGCTGAGGACCGGCAGCAGAGTCGGGGGGGGGGTGATTTTATAATCACTAATGATTATAAAACACAGTCATATGCTATTTATCTTTAATAACATTAGTTCATGTTTAATTAGGACATTTTTAATAATTTATTAATGATTATAAAATACTTAAAATGTAAGAGTATACAAGTTTTGATTAACATATTAAGATATTACTTAACTATTTAGCAATGATCAAAAAATATATCCAAAAAATATGTTATCATTAAGAACATTAGTTAATGATTAATGAAGACATTACTTAACCATTTAGAAGTAATTATAAACTGTTTAATAAAATCTGAAATATTTTTTTTCTATCATTAGTTAATTATCAATTATTATATTCCTTAGTGATTTAGTAATGTTTATTACTGTCTTAAGTACCATTAATTAAATGTACCCTTATTGCAAAGTGTTGCCATTAAATAAATTATAAAAATGATCCTGCTGCTTCATTAGTGTGGTCTGAAAGCCCCAACTGCAGTTTAGCGATGAGTGAAATTCACCCAAGTTTGAAACTTCTGGTGAATTCATGGAGTTCAAACTAACTCTGCTTCAGCCAACTCTCCAACAAGGTGAGGCTCGTTCTTCAGCAGACTCAGGTAAAACGTTTCCTCTATTTTCTGCCCTCCTGAGAGGAAGGAGTAGAGCTTCCTCATCTGCTCCTGTGGCGTTTCACATTTCGTGATAGTTGAGTACTTCTCACCACCAAGCAAGGATTTCAGATCAACTGCAATAGGGGCCACCAGTGAGACCCTTTGGATGAGAGCATTCCTGTGATTGCTCACAAACCATACAGCTGGACAGAAACAAAACAAGGAAGACAAAAAGGGAAAACTTAGACAAACAGAATATATGCACCAAAGCAGTTTTAAGAATACCACTAGAAGAACACAACTTACCATACTCCTTGGAGAGATCTATTTGTCTGTCTGCAAAACATTACACAAACACACGTTTATACATTTGAGAACTAAAAGTGAAAATGAATCTAAATAGATTTTATTCTAAGTGATTTTGGACAGATGATGACTGAACGAACGAATGAATGAACAAACATTTCTCAAAGCTACACTTACAGGGGGAAAAAGACCATATGTACAGGTTTTGCTTGCTGACAGATGTTGTAGTGTTTGGACTGGAGATTGTCCACCTGCCCCTACCTCCCTATAATACTACTACTAAGATTGATATTCACTTACCAACACAACTGAAATTTGTACTGTATTGATCTGAAGGTCACCAAAGAACAGAAATTAAATGAACAACATCCATTCATGATTACTTTTTGACTACAAGAGAACACTTTAATGGTGCTTTCATTTACCTGATCATATGTCAGCTTCCCACAATGATTTCCCTTCTTCATTCGCTAAAAACAACTGAAAGTCATCCTTCACATCTTTAATGTATACCTCGAAAAAGTTTGGGGTTTGGCTGGTGTATCTCAGTTTTAACTTCTTTCAGAGAAAAACAGAATGAAAATTACATATGAAAACATTCAAGCTATTTTAATTTCATTATGGTTGTGGTTAAGACCACCAAGTCAAGTTCAAGAGTCTATCCCTTAATGGTGCATATAACATTTTTTTAGGGACCAGCTTCTTTATATATGTAACAACATAACATGTTACATGATTTTGACTCAGAAATGAGTTAAATGAGTGTGACAGGTCTTATTCTTTCTGCAAATCATTAAAAGGTAATGGAGAGAATTGTTTAACAAAAGATATAAGAAGAAAGAGCAAAAAGATAGTTTTACTTGTTTTTCCATGCATGTGTATTTCTATTTTCCATTAGGTAGAAACAGCATACAAGTAGCTTAAATCCATTAGCACCAGATAAAACAGTATACTGTTGAGGACTTAAAATAATGAGCGACTGCTGAAAATGAGTGAAATAGACGAAATAAGAGCAGCAGGACTGGCAGCAGAATATTCAAAATCTAAATCAACATGCATACATGGCTCAGTATCCTCTGAACTTGAAAACGGTTTACACAGTTATATTCTTGCCTGGTTTAAATCTTAATTAACAGACTGCTACCAAATTGTTAGTGAATACAGAGAGTTTTCTGAACACAGAAGAGCGCAACATGGTGTTCCATAAGGCTCTGTTTTGGGGCCCTTACTGTTCTTCATTTATTTTCTCTCTAGTACACAATTCACAGACGGTGTTGTTGAATACCACTTTTATGCTCGTGATGCACAATTATAGTTAGCAGCTTGATGAAATTTATTTGCAAATAATGACTGACTTTAGTAAAGACATACAAACATGAAAGTCTGCTAAATTCCAATAAAAGTATAACTTGTAGGCCACTCAAAGTAAGGTTGCAGATTTGAGCTGATCTTAATAAACTTTAATATTTTTTTTTCAGTAACACTTTACTGTAGGTCAAGTTCATAAGACTACCTGATGATTGCATAAACCTTTCACGACAACTGACAAAAACCTACATAAATATTTCTAAAGGCTTATCCCAATAAGTGGCAATCACCATAAAGGCTGCTTTTGTCATCTTCAGTGTCAAGCTGACACGTACATGAAGTGACAGGTGTTTGCTGACATTAGGTTTGTGTTATAACACTATGCGGTGAAATAAATAACATGGCATATTATGACAGCCAACATTTTAGTGGCATTGTGTCCATTTCACGGTTCATCTCCTGTTTATAATTCACATGAAATTCTTAAAATGTTCAAAACCAAGTTGTTCCCAAGACGTACAACATCACCTGAAACTATCCTACAGAAAGTGTCTTACAACTATTGAATATTGTGTGGGGGAAGGCAATTTCTTAAAGCACCACAAGTGACTCCATAAAGCAGGCATTTCATTCGATTGCACAAACTGCTCATTTCATTTATGACCCAAAAAAATGGACATAACTCATTTCAATGTTTTGGCATTGCCATTAGGATTCATAACATTGTATGAACAGCAAAGTGAAACTCACTTTACTGAAGGCTCAGTGAAAATTCAACCTCATTTCCAAAAAAGTCAATAAAAACAGAATGCAATGATAAACAGGTTGAACTTTTTTAGTTTTTTAAATGTGTGCCTATTTTAAATTTGATGCCAGAAAAACATTCTAAAAAAGTTGGATGGGGCATGTCACTGCGTTTCCTCACGTCTTCTTTTAACAACACTCTGTAAGCATTTGGGAACTGAGGAGACTAACTGCTGTTTTGAAAATGTTTTTTTTTTCCTGTTCTTGCTTGATATAGAATTTGCTGTAATACAGTGCCTTGAAAAAGCATTCACACCCCTTGAACTTTTCCACGTTTTTTCATGTTACACCCACACGCTTCAATGTATTTTATTGGGATTTTATGTGATAAACCAACAAAAAGTAGCAAGTAATTGTGAAGTGAAAAATTATACATGGTTTTCACAATGTTTTCCGAATAAAAATCTGGAAAGAGTGGTGTGGTTTGTATTCAGTCCCCTTGAGTCAGTATTTTGTTAGGACCACCTTTCACTGTGAGTACAGCTTCAAGTTTTCTGGGGTATGTCTCTACCAGCTCTGCACATCTAGAGGTTGACATTTTTACCCATTCTTCTTTGCAAAATAACTCAAGCTCAGTCAGATTGGATGGAGAGCATCTGTGAACAGCGGTTTTCAAGTCTTGCCACAGATTCTCATTGTGATTTAGGTCTGGACTTTGACTGGGCCATTCTTACTCATGAATATGCTTTGATCTAAATAATTCCATTGTTGCTCTGGCTGTATCTTTAGTGTCGTTGTCCTGCTGCAACGTGAACCTCCGTTCCAGTCTCAAGTCTTTTGCAGCCTCTAACAGGTTTTCTTCCAGGATTGCCCTGTATTTAGCTCCATCCATCTTCCCATCAACTCTGACCAGCTTCCCTGCCCCTGCTGAAGAGAAGCATCCCCACAGCATAATGCTGCCATCACCATATTTCACGGTGAGGATGTATTCAGGGTGATGTGTTGTTAGTTTTCTGCCACACATAGCGTTTTGAATTTAGGCCAAAAAGTTGGTCTCATCTGACCAGAGCACCTTCTTCCACATTTGCTGTGTCCCCCACATGGCTTTTGGCAAACTGCAAACTGGGCTTCTTATGGCTTACTTTCAAAAATGGCTTTCTTCTCGCCTCTTTTTCATAAAGGCCAGATTTGGGGAGTGCACGACTATGTGGATCTCTGCTGCTCCTCCAGAGTGACCATGGGCCTCTTGTTCTCTAATTAGCGCTCTCCTTGCCTGGGCTGTCAGTTTAGGTGGACGGCCATGTCTTGGTATGTTTGCAGTTGTGCCGTTCTCCTTCCATTTTCGGATGATGGTTTGAACATTGCTCTGTGACATGTTCGTAGCTTGGGATGTTTTTTATAACCTAACCCTGCTGTACACTTCTCCACAACGTTACCCCTGACCTGTCTGGTGTGTTCCTTGGGTTTCATGATGCTGTTTTGATCACTAATGTTCTCCAACAAACCTTTGAGGCCTTCACAGAACATCTCTAGTTATACTGAGGATAAATTACACACAGGTGGACTAGTTACTAAATAGTCACACTGGATTTTATTGATGCAGATATTTATGAGATGCAGATTTTTATTTGTAAACATTTTTAAAACTATGTATAATTTTCTTTTTACTTTACAATTACTTGCTACTTTGTGTTGGTTTATCACATAAAATCCCAATAAAATACATTTAGGTTTGAAAAAAATTGGAAAAGTCCAAGGGGTATGAATACTTTTTCAATGCACTGTACATGCAGAATGTGGTTTGACATTGTCCTGCTGAAATAATCAAGGTCTTCCCCAAAAACGATGGCGTATGAATGGCAGCCTTTGTTGCTCCAAAACGTATATATTGTTTAGTATTATGGTGCCTTCACAGAAGTGCAAGTCATCCATGCCATGTGCACTAATGCACCCCTACACAATCATGAATACTGGCTTTTGAACTGTGTGCTGATAACAAGCCAGAAGGTCTTTAGCCAAGAGGATATAGTGTCTATGATTTCCAAAACAAAAATAAATAAATAAATCTTGATGTATCAGACCACAGGACACTTTTCCACTTCATCTCAGTCCATCTTAAATGAGCTTGGACTCCGAGAAGGCAGCAACATTTCTGAATCCTGCCAATGCATGGGTTCTTCTTTGCATGGTACAGTTTTAACATGCATTTGTGAATGCAGCGATGAACTGTGTTCACATGAGCCCATGCAGTAATTTCCACTATAGAATCACTTCTGTTTTTAATGTACTGCCGCCTGAGGACCTGAAGATCACGGCCAGCCAATATCGGTTTTTGGCTTTATCCCATGCATACAAGGAAATTCTCTGGATTCTCTGAATCTTTTGATAATATCATGTACTGTGGATGATACAATTCCCAAGTTCTTCGCTATTTTACACTGAGAAATGTTATTCTTGAACTGTTGCACTTTTTTTGATTGCGCAGTCTTTCACAGAGTGGTGAACCACTCCTCATCCTCACTTGTGAAAGCCTCTCTGTGTTACTCTTTATATTCCCAATAATATCACTACTCTTGACAATTAACCACCAGATGTTTTTTTCTGAAATGTGTTGCTGACATCAAATTCAAAAGGTACATGCACTTTTTCACAACCTAAGAAATAAAAATTCTCAGTTTAAACATTTGGTCTCGCTGTCTTTGCAGTGATTTCACTTAAATATAGGATTTCACCCTTAGAACATTAAGGGTTCATTGGGGCAATTGTTTGATATTTGGGTCAATTATAATATGCAAGTATTGACATGAGATAATCACACATGCCACATATTGTTTTTGCTTTTCAGGAAATCTTGGGATACTCAGATATGCCATTTGAGATGTACATGCCAACAGAATTTTGATATCTTTATGAATGTGGGTCGTTTTTATTTACCTAAAATTGCCTAAAATTTACCTAGCACCTGCTAAATTTTGTGAATTTTTTTTTTTATTTTGCTTATAAAGAGCTTAAACAAGTGGCACCTCAGATGCCATTTCAGAAACTGTTAGTTTGGTGTGTCTGTGAGCTGAAAGTGCAAGAATTTTGATGGTGATTCATTTTAACGGTAATTATCGAGTAAAAATAAACAGCATAAGGTGACCATGTTTTTTTTATTGATTTTCTGTCCTCTTGGATTCATGCTGAGTGCTAAAACTCTGCTACACCGCGAGACAGGCTTTATTCTTAATTACAAGTTGAGTTGCTTCTTTGATATCAGATATTTCTAACACTCAAAATCAATGTAAACTCAAAGACACACCTAAATACTGTTAAAATGACATTTATTAACATTTATCATATTTATTGTTATGCTATATGACTGATGCTGACATCACAACTCAATGACATCATGCTAGCTTGTTAGGACTGGGTCTGCTTAGTGTTCTGATATGTGTGTCTTGTCTGTAGCTTAAACTGTTCTGAATCTGCATTTTACTTTTATTTGCATTTTGCACAGCGTCCCAACTTTTTTTGGAAATGAGGTTGTATATATAATTCTGTTGGAACAGTGTCATGGCACTGCCATAATGATTCAAAACGGTCTAATAAGAATTACTATGATATTTTACTTAGGATCCATATAAAAATGCATAACTCTGTCATTACAGTGTCGTGGTATCAATACAGGGCTTCATAAAATATTATGAACACAAATATAACACTCACTTTACTTAAAGAGAAAGACCCTGAAAATATGATATGAAGACTGAAACAGGACTTCAGCACTGCAACACTCACTTTGATCATTTGTAAATATTATATTTACCTGTGGTCTGATTCGGGAGGAGCAGGATGTGCTCAGCATGTAGTGATTCTTCATCTGCAGAGACGCATCTGGCCTGGGTTTTGGGACCTTTATGCTGTGGCTCTCCTGTTTCTGTACAGACAACAGAGAAAACATGTTAAATTATAGACAGCTGGACATCGCACAATGTAGTACCAATGTCAAGTTATCATCCCCACCTCTATTATTTTTGAATCACATGGAACCAGGTTTACATGAAGGGTCAGGTGAGCAGTCGAAGTGCAGTAGATCAACACTTCACAGTGGGCTTTCACAGGGAACCCACTTCTGACAAGGACACCTTTTGGGGAGAATGTGGGGTGGAGCAGTTTTGCACTGAAGCAAGACAACTCGCATTTCTCTAAAGTGACTCCAGCATCTTCTACATGAGGAACTCTGACCTCATCACTCAAGGAAGCCAAAGAATCTGTAAAAAGGTACTTTGGTTATGAGAAAACCTCTTAAAGTGATGTGCTTTCTGTTAACTAACCTCTACAAATAATCCACTTTTGATGATAGTTTCCCTTATTTGAAGATTACCTAAACAGAGAAAGTGTGGTAGATGGACAGCATTCAGCATCCCTCTGACAACAGTAATGTCCAGCAAAGGGCCACCAGGATGATACTGTTCTCTCTCCAGAACCTCACTCACTAGTTCCCAGTTACTCCAGCAATATTCCAGTTCAACTTCACTGGAGCTCTCCCACCGGAGACCAGTAACAGAGCACTCATAACTCCCTGGTGCAGCAGTGAACCTGAAAAATCAGCTAGAAATGAGTAGATCTGTAATTGATATGGCAGTAAATAACATGAAAATGAAAGGCAAATAATAAAAGAAATAATGGGTGATTGTGTCACTACGCTAAAATACAGAAATACTATATATTACTTTAATACGACATTAAAGTTCTATATTTAAATGTATGTGCAACAATGTATAAAAATGTGGATTTTTAAACTTCATAACGCTTTATAACCTAAAAGTGCAAACTTTTGAAAGACAAAACTAATTTGAGCTCAGCTTTGAACGTTTGTATAGTTGCACTGTTACATTGTTAATTAACGAAAACAAATAGTTAGAATTAATAGAAAGAAAATAGTTTTCTTGAATACTATCATTTATATCCATGAAATAACCAAGGTGAGTTGGTATGGAATGACCTCAGCATCTTCTTGTTGAGTCTGTCAAGTCTTCTTGTAGTAGGTCTTTTGTTTTTAACCTCAGCTGCTTAATTCTCTCTGTGAAATAACTTCAAGATCAGCCTAATATAAAAAAGTGGGACTTTATTGGGCTATAGTGTTCCAAAATATACCCAAAAGTATGAGGACACCTAACTATTACATCTATTCAAGCTTGTTGGTAGTTCCACTCCAAAACCATATTGTCCCTGTTCCCAAAGGTGTTCAGTGGGGTTGAGCTCAGGGCTTTGTGCAGGCCACTGGAGCTCTCCACACCAGACTTGTCTAGCCATTTATTTATGGAGCTCGTTTTGTGAACAGGGGCTCAGTCATGCTGGACCAGAATGTTGTAAGAGCACAATTGTTTAAAATGTATTTGTTTGCTGTAGCATTAACATCACCATCACTGGAGCTTAATGACCCAAACCCTGAAGAACAGTCCCAGCCTATTATCCCTCCTCCACCAAACTGCCAGCACTGGATATTAATGTAATTTGTGTTCTCCTGGCATCCGCCAAACCCTGAATCATTCATCCAGGGTTGTAGCCACACCTGTCCTGATTGTTCACTTGGGCTGCAACAAACGACTAATTTGGTTGTGGAACAATTGATCGATTACTGAAACGAATAATCGATTATTCAGATTATGTCTCACTACATTACCATATAACTATTATGTAGCTATTAACTTAAAATGAAGCTTGTGGTTGTTTTATGCATTTGCTAACTAACAATGAAGACAGCACAGATGAAAAGAAAAAAACTCCAATATATATTTTTCCTGTCAAAATTTATAAGCAAGGACGTACAAAGTAGCAGCAAAAAAATACAACAGAACTAAATGAGTTTTTCTTTAATCAAGTAAATTTAAAAATGTCAGTTTAATTGTTGAATGTAAACAGTGCAGCCTGTATTGGATTCAGCACAGTGTTTCTTTTGTAGGCTCTTGAGGAGCATCTAGGGGTGATGCCATGTGGCTGGACAGAAGAGGATGTGAGCTAATGGAGAACGTTCAGAAAAAACGGGAAGTAGTATTCAGGAGCACGTTTTCCTTCATGGACTCCGTGTGAGTGTCTCAGTGTTGCAATCCTCTTAATCCTTTGCCTTGAAATCCTCATCTGTAAGTCTCACACTGCTTACAGTTATATTCATAGTTTTATGTAAATATTTCTTGGGTTGAGTGCAGAATTTATGTTAATGGTTAGTTTACTGTCAGCTACATGTAGATGTATTAGTGATGGGTGGTTAAAGCATTGGTGTTGGTTTAAATGATGATTCTCATGTCTTTTCATCTTTCATTACTTAAACCAAAATATCTACCTTTAAGCACTTGTTCAAATTGTCTTCTCAGTAATTGTGTCTTTACAAATGTACAAGAGATATTAGTACTTACACAGGTACAGGATTTTGTGTTCTATTTTGCAGTTTTACAAATGACATTTTCCTACATTAAATCCTGCCAAACCCACCACCTCGTCTGTTCCGTGGAGGACGCATTGCTGGAGAATATATTGTTAAGCGAGCTGTATAGCTGTATAGCTCTACAGTCGCAGGTCTTTATTCAACCGCAGGAAAGTCCGCGTCTCTCCGTGTTCCTCTGAGAGCCTCGATCTCCTCTGAGAGCGGATCTTCACCGCCACAGAGGAGTCGCGCTGTGATGGCACAGATGTGGCAAACGTTTGTGGCGAACTTCTCTAGAAACAGTTCAATTTGAACTGTGACAAGGATGGACAAGATTAGAAATGAGCAGATCAGAGGGACAGTGAAGGTGGAGCAGTTTGGAGATAAAGCCAGAGAGGCCAGGTTGAGATGGTTTGGACATGTGTTGAGGAGGAATAGTGGATATATTGGGCAAAGAATGTTGGAGATGGAGCTGCCGGGTAGAAGGAGAAGAGGTAGACCTCAGAGAAGGTTTATGGATGTAGTGAAGGTGGACATGGAGATGGTTGGTGTAAAAGTAGAGGAGGCAGTGGATAGGGCAAGGTGGAGGCAGACGATCCGCTGTGGCGACCCCTAAAGGGAGCAGCCGAAAGAAGAATTAGAAGTTTAAACGCTTAATTTTAGCCATGTCCATTTGCCCTTTGCGGAAAACAGAAACCCGATTGTAGTCGCTCTCTGTCTTCGCCGGTCTAGACGTTAAGACGACGATGCTGGGTTTAAAAGTCTGGAATAATGATCTAATGGTATATGCGCTATTTTACACTATTTAGTGAACTAGTGTGCGGTTTGGGACACCGCGTTTCTTACCGCGATATCTCCGTCATCCAGCGAGCTGCCGTGTAGTGATGTTCGATACCAGCGATTTCCTTTCCGATCCGATACTGAGTAAAACTCAGGCTGGTATCGGCGATACCGATCCGATACCGATACCTTGTGCAACTACACTTAATTAACTCCTGAAATATTGCATTAACATGAACATACTGAATATCTAAATAACACTTAATTTACAGGTTTTTGTTGAGGAACAAAATCATATTTACTGTTTTCCCCTTTAGTCTGTTCCGTTTTTTGCTCAGAACCTCTCCTGCCTTTGAAAAGACTCTCTCTGCTGGGACAGAAGTGGCAGTAATTCCCATGTATCTCACTGCTAGTTTGCTCAAGGCTGGGAAGGTTGGTTCATGTTCTTTCCACCAAACCAGTGCATCACTATCTCGGGGAATCACTTTCTCTTCTGAGTACCGACGTATTTCAATGAGTACATCACTGGCAGCTGACCTGTGATGTTGTCCTGACAAAACCTGCATGTCAAAATCAGTCCATATGCCTCCTTTTGATACAGCTGAACCTGAGGGGGCAGGACTCTGGTTTGGCTCTGAAGTAGAAGGCCCTGAAGTGGAAGTATATGGGGAAGAGCTAACAGTAGCTGTTGAGCTTGGGGCTAGAGTGAGAGCTGCCTGTCTTGTCTGATACACTTCCTGCATTTCTGAGAGGAGACGTTTTTCATGACTTCCACATTGTCCTTGTCTCGAAATCCAAGATGTTTAAATCTAACATCCAGAAATGTACTGGCAGCTAGACAGTAAATGCTCTCAATACCCCTGAATCTGCGCTGACATTGCTGTGCCAGTTGTGCAGCAAGTGAGCTACCTTGACACTCACACGCTGCTACAGCCCTGTGAATGAGTGATACAAGTGGAATAACTTTGGAGACTGAAACATACTTATCAGCCGAAACATCCCGTGTCACTTCCTCAAATGGTCTTAATGCATCAACTGTTTGCTTGATGAGGGATAGTTCTCCCTGATTTAAGCAGAGTGCATTCCTCCCTAAAAGGCAGAGGGCAGTGGTCACAGCTTCATTTTGTTCACATATCCTCTCCAGCATGTAAAAAACTGAATTCCAGCGGGTATCTACTGACTGGATTAGCTTGTGCTCTGCCACTTTCAACTGTTGTTGAATACCCCTGAGCTTTTGTGTGGCCTGTGTGCTGTGGTGAAAAAAGGACACAATCGCACTGCATTTCTCCAGCACTTTCACCACTTCTGGGACAGTTTTTATACTGTCCTTTACAACTAAATTTAGTGTATGTGCAAAACATGGATGATGCCTCCATCCAGCCTTGTGTACTGCAGCTACCATATTTGCACCATTGTCTGTCACAACTGCAACAACCTTGTCAGTTATGCCCCATTCATCTGTGATTCGTTTAAGTGTTAAACAGATATTATCTGCTGTATGCTGCCCTTGGAAAGTGTGGGTTTCCAAAACAAATTCCCTCATTTGCCAGTTTTCAATTAGATGACATGTTACAGTTAAATATGCCTCTGTGTAAACTGAAGTCCACATATCAGTGGTAATTACAACACTAGAAGCATTTTGCAAAGACGCCCTTACTTTGCCTTTGCATTCATCGAACATATTAACAAGATGAGTCTCTGTCAGTTTTTTTCTTCCTGGGAGATTATATTTAGGGTCAAGAGCTCTCACAAATGCTTGGAAACCTTGGTCTTCCACTATGGACAGAGGCTGGAGATCCTTCACAATCATCTGTCCCAGGCATCTTGTGAGTGTTGCTGCTCTTGGGGAATCACATGGCTGGATTACTGACCGGGCCAGTGGGGCCAGCGCCCAGGGGCCCTTGAGGTCAGGGGCCCCCGGGGGGGCCCTGGCCGAAAACTTTTTGCGATGCCTATCAGCATTTATGGTACAATATATTTTTATTTCCGAGGGCCCTCCATTTTAAGGATCCTCTGACTATTAGGGATTTGACCCCAGGGCCTCTTGGGGGCCCTAGCCATGCTTTTATGGGCCCCTAGCCATGCTTTTGGGGCCCCTAGCCATGCTTTTGGAGGCCCTAGCCATGCTTTTGGGCACCTTAGGAAAATGGATGAGGCGTTGTGGCACTGCTCTGACTTCGACTTCTGGCTATTAGGGGTCCTAGGAAAGAGGGGGGCATATTTTTAGAGGGCCCTGGTTATGAGAGCCCCTACCAGGGGGCCCTAGAGAAGAGCAGGGCATACCATTAGAGGGCCCTTGATCACGAGGGCCCCTGCTATGGGGCCCTTGACTTCCATAGAAGTCGTTTACCATGGCTCCTTGACTTTCTAGGGACCTACAAATTCAGGCCCTTACTTAATGTTTCTGAATTTGTATTGTTTCAAAATTATTATGTTCAATTTCTCTTAAGCGCAGAGACATGAATTAAATTAGCAATTTTGCAATTATTTAAATTTAAGACAAAATTGCTTGTCTGATGAATGCTATCTTTGACACCGATTAAATTGAGTGAATTTGGCCAAGGGTGTGATTTCACTTATGTGCCAATCAGGTGTTGCGAGAACTTCCAAGTGAATATGCAAGATCTATATAAAACCCCCTGCCAGTATCAAAACTCCTCACATTCAGACAGTTCAGCTTGCGAACTTGCTCTGTGCTTTTACTACAACTTTTACCTTGCTATTACCAGATCAGCAACCAACAGCCTTTGTAAAGGCTCATTGCCCTTTATACTTCATTATATTATTTTATAATATATATATATATATATATATATATATATATATATATATAAATATTTTTATATTATATTATACTATACTATATTGCATATATTCTGTTACATTCTTTTCATAGTCTTTTCAAAGGCTTATATATTATATTATATTACATGATATAATATTACATTACTATATTTACTATATTAAACTTTGAAAGGTTCACAGCCTTTTTCAAGGCTAGTGTAACGTTGCTAACTAGCAACTCACAGCTTTTTTAAAAGCTTATTGTTATTTGCATATTACATTATTGATAATAGTAGATGTGTAAGCTTTATAATAGTACATACATACAATACATTTACAATAACAACAATTTATAGCTAAATAGTTATAGGTCAGCCTTTTTTTTATTACATATTGTATCTGGTTCTACAATTTTGTGATTGTATTTTTTTCCTGAACATACAAGATAGAAACAACATAGTAAGTATTGGATAGGAATAGGAATTTGCAAGACAAGCTTCTATATTTGCATCTTAAGAAACACTTGCCATTAATAACATGGATCCCAAACAAAAAAGTGGTGCCTCAAAAAGAAAAGCAAAAAAGATTAAGGAAGCAAATCAGGCAGATTTCCTGAAAAGCGTACCTTTGATCTCAAACTTCTTTGAGAAACCGCTGGATATGAGTGAGACAAGTATTGCTAATGTTAGCAGTGATCAGAGTTCTAGCAATGAAGATGTGATCACCACTGGCTTAGTGTCACCTGTCAGTGACTATGTACCTTTGCAGACCCAGTCAGGTGCAGAGCAGGAATGCCAGCCCTGGCAGGCTACCACAGACCAGCAGCAGAAAGACCATGAAAGGAAAGTTGCAGGTGTGTCAGACCCACAATCAGACCAGCCAGCTGCATCGTGTGAGTGTCGTTTTTCAAATGAGGAGGGCAAGGACCCCAACTCCTGGTGTGAAACGGTCAACGACCCTGCTTTATGGCCCAGTACCATTACCGACCAAGCCAAGTCGATTCTTGTTAGTAGAGGAGAAACTGCATTTCAAAACAGAAGTGCTAAGTACCCAGCCTCAGTCAGGGATAGAGGAATTGGGGGTACCAGTAGGAGCTTTACAAATGCTCTACTCAGTTGCTCTCTACCCAAAGGGCAAACTGTGACTAGGCAGTGGCTACTTTATTCTCCTTCAACTGGCTGTGTGTATTGTTTTGCTTGCAAACTGTTTTCCAGTAAGCACAATACTTTTGTTCATGGATTTTCTGACTGGAAACATTCAGAACAGATTGGTGAGCATGAGGGGAGTGTGGAGCATAGGGCTTGCATGCTAGCATTATATAATCGCTCCAGAGGCACAGCAACAATTGATTCTGATATTGTCAAACAAATTGATGCAGAAAGACAATACTGGTGGGAAGTTTTGAAAAGAGTTGTTGCAGTCATCCAGTTTTTGGGGGAGAGGGGACTTGCTTTCAGGGGAGATGATGAGCTATTAGGATCAGCCCACAATGGTAATTTTTTGGGCATCATAGAACTCTTAGCCAAATTTGACCCATTCCTAGCTGAGCAACTCCAAAGGTTTGGAGGTAAGGGAAAAGGTTCTGTGTCCTACTTATCATCAACAGTGTGTGAAGAATTTATCCATTTGATGGGACAGAGAACAAAGCAGGCAATTGTTAATGAGATCAAAGAATCAAAATACTTCTCTGTTATAGTTGACTCCACTCCAGACCTTGCTCATGTGGACCAACTTACTTTTATTTTCAGGTTTGTTAATAATGACGGATTTTCTAGCTTTTGAGCCTATTGAAAACCATAGTGGGGACAGTTTGGCAGAGTGTGTCGTTGCTATGGTGGAGAATCTGGGCCTAGACTTATCCAACTGTAGGGGCCAGTCATATGATAATGCAAGTAACATGTCGGGAAAGTACAATGGAGTCCAAGCTCAACTTAAACAAAGAAACCCTTTGATTTGTTATGTCCCCTGTGCAGCACATTCACTGAATTTAGTTGGTGTCAATGCTGTTGACAGTAGCCCAGAAGCTGGACGTTTTTTTGACTTTGTACAGGCAATGTATACATTTTGTGCATCATCTACACACAGGTGGGGAAAGGTTTTCCGTGATACTGATATCAAACTCACACTGAAATCACTGTCAGGTACTCGATGGAGCGCACGAGCTGAGTCAAATAAGGCTCTTTGGAAATATTATGCACAACTGAGAGAGGCATTGAATGATATGTCTAAAGATATGGAGGAGAAATGTGTAACTCGAAGTGAAGCCTCTGCACTCTGTGACAAATTGGACACGTTGGAGATGGCCTTCATGGCATACTTCTGGGACACAATACTACAGAGGTTCCAAGCCACAAGCCTGCAGCTGCAGAAGCATGATATTGACATATGTACAGCTACACAACTTCTCTTGTCTTTACGAGACTTTGTGGCAGCACAGAGAGATAACTTTGAGGTGTTTGAAGGGGCAGCTTTAAATGTCACCACTGCTGTCTCCCAAGAGTACAGGCATGACCTCCATCATACAAAGAAGCGCAAAATTATGTCTGATGATAGTGCAGAGCCAGGTGTAGCATTTAACGGAAAGGACAAGTTTCGGATTGAAACTTTCAATGTTGTCATTGACAAACTTGTGTCCTGTCTCAACCACCGTTTGAATGCATACACACACTTAACTGAGCTATTTGATGTTCTTTTCATGCCTGACAATATGTCCAACAGTGAGCTCACTTTAAAGGCTAACTCACTCGCTGCAGCATATCCTTCAGATCTGAACATGAGCCTGGCGGATGAATTGATACAATACAAATCATTCATAACAGAAAAAGAAAAACATCCTAGTAAAATGCTCAAAACCATGATAAATTTGAATTTACAGTCAACCTTTCCAAATGTCTACATAGCACTTAAGACTTTTTTTGACTGTGCCTATCACAAATTGTGAAGGGGAGTGTTCATTCTCCAAACTGGCTCGTATTAAGAATGAACTCAGGATTAGGATGCGCCAAAACCGCCTGAACTCACTGTCACTTCTGGCCATTGAATCAGATTTGGTCAGACAGCTTAATTTTGATGAATTAGTGGATGACTTTGCAAGAAAGAAGAGTAGAAAGAAACTTATATAAAATAGACTCTTGAGTTAGGGTTAGTTAGTGACAGGTTGTTTAATGTATTAATTTATTTATGTTTTTTGGGGAGGGGAGGTGCGCGGGGGGGCCTGTGCAACTCTTTGCCCAGGGGCCCAGACTATCCTTAATCCGTCCTTGGGGAATCATCGTCAAACAATATAAAATCACAGGGCAAAACAAATTAAATACTTGCTGTTTTATAATACTGGGTAACTGAAATTGAAATTGGCAGTAAAATATTTAGTTAAATAAATAAATGCCACAATAATTGCAGAAGGTTGACAATACCTACATTTTTATATGTTCATTTAACAGCAAATTAGCCTTACTGTACATAATAATAGATACATTTTATGAAATGTTCACTGAAAGTTCACCATGATTGTTTTATCACAATTACTATAACTTAGTGACACCTAGTATATGTAATCTACTTTAAATAATTTATAGTTATCAATTATAAATACTTATCAATTCGTTGGCAAACCTTACCTGAATAAATCACCCAGTGATGCACATATTTTTTACTCTAAGCTAAACTTATGCAGCTTTTTGTTGAATCATGTATTTATTTCGTTATTTACTTCATAACCATATTTATGGTATTGATTTGAACAACTCTTAACAGTAACAGCGCTTAGTGCTGCTTAAGGCTTCACATTTTCTCCCTCTGTACCTGGATAGTGTCTGCCTGCGGCACCGAAGCCGAAGGACTCCGCTAGAGATGTCTGTCTTGCCCTAGCATTAGCAGCATCTGACACAGTGCTCTCCTCTTCTGTCCGCCTAAGCATGAAAGCCTCATATTTGGCCTTGTGGTTTACCCTAAGGTGTTTAACAAGGTTTGTTGTGTTGCCACAACTCCTTATAGTTTTTTTACACAAATCACAAACAGCATCTTGGCTGTTTGTGGAGCTGAAATAGCTCCACACATGACTTCTCTTGCGTTCCGCCATAGCGTACGTACAGCGCCGTAGACTGAGTGAGCGTCTGTGTGAGCGTGCTGCAGTACTTACGCATTATGCACTGACCCAGGCAGTGCATTTACAAGAAAAAGTAGTTCCCACCAACCGCATATCATTTAGACAAGATCTCAATATTTTAGTTACTTCCACAGTGTTCCTGTTAGTGCTTTGCATTACCTCAAATGACTGAAGTATCAAAAGTATCGATATTTTGATTTGAAAATCGATTTTAGAACATAAATACCTGGTATCGATGGAATCGATATTTCAGTATCGATCCGTGCATCACTATCAGCCAGGTCTTCTCAGCTACCTGTGGGAGGAGTGGTTTAATCCCGAAGTGATGCTGTTAGCTGCTTGTAACATCTTGGGAATAACCTGTGATGAGGATTAGCCTTGCAGCGAAACCTCAAGTTTATATTTCGTTTTATTTCTGTTTGTTTTTCTTTTGTTTTGTGTGTAATAAAATAAGCACGTGTGCACTTGAACTTGGAGTCTCGCCTCCTCGTATCCACACCCACGCCCATAGCGCCAATTTGGCCGTGCGTAAATCCCGGTGTCTCTTCTTTAAGATTAAACCGTTACAAATTGTGGCAGCAGTGTAAGAAGTACGGAGCAGCGTGCAAGGCATGCGGACGCACAGCGTCTGACGCATCGGGTGTCCCTGCAGTTTGACCAGCACAGCGATAGAGTACTGTGGAAAAAAGGGGGTGATGGCGCCCAAGAAGCAGGTGCTGATGACAGAGTCCACAACAAAGCGACTTACCTTCTACCTCCGACGGGACGTCCGGCCCGAGGTCTGCGAGCGTCGAGGAGCTGTGCAAAATGCTCAGCGGCTTCATGCAAGAGCAGCGACAGAAGGACGAGCTGCAACGTAAAGAGGCCGAGAGGCATGAACAGCGGTGGCGCGCTATGCAGCACCAGTTTGGCTTGCTACAGCAGCAAGTTAGCATGACGCGGTGGCAGGAAAGGTCGGAACGCGGAGCCGAGGGTGAAGTAGCCGGTGAGAGTGTTGCAGCGATGGAGAGAGCGAGCTCAACGCGGATTCTCCGGATGGCGTCAGTGGCCGAGGAAACGGCATATGCGCAACTCGGGCTGCCCGTCACAGCCTGGCCGACACCTAGACTCCCCATGTTAAAAGACTCGGACAACGTTGAGCATTTTTTGACTGTGTTTGAAAGGCTGGCAACGGCCGCTGGATGGCCTGAGCAGCTGTGGGCTATACATTTAGTCCCATTGCTGGATGGGAAGGCACGTTCAGCTTATGTTGCCATGGAGCCGAGAGACGCGTTGGACTATGCGTGTGTTAAAAACGCTATCCTTCAGAAATTCGAGATCAGTCCTGAGACATATCGCCTGCGATTTCATAATGATGTAGTGGGCGAAGATGAATCACCACGAGAACTCTACGTCCGTATCAAAGGTCTCTATGAAAAATGGATGCTGCCGAATACCAAGACCAAAGAACAAATAGGAGAAACCATCATTTTGGAACAGTTTTTGAAAGTTGTCAACCCCGACCTAAGGAGCTGGATACTGGAAAGGGGTCTGTCGTCCGCGGCCGAAGCAGCCAAAATGGCGGAGGCCTACGTCACGGCAAGGCGCGCGGAGGGACCGTTCCAGCTCGGCGGAGGCAACAGTGAAGGCTGGCGTTCCAAAGAGACCGGTGAGTCAAAGTGGGCGGTTCGAAGTGGATTTAAGCCTAAAGTTTCCAAGCCCTTTAGTAGGGGACACCAGAGTTTTAAAACAGCTGAAAGTACTGTTGGGAGCTTAGACAAACCAGGCACATCGCGCGTTTTTAAATGCTTTAACTGTAACGAACCCGGTCACAAAGCTAGTGTGTGTCCTAGGCTTGCTAGAGGCACCAGTCAGCTAGGTATTAGCCCTGGAATTAACAAAAATGTGTCTTTGGTTGAGAAGTCTGCAGAAATGACAGTCACCGTTAAGATAGCAGGGAAAAAGCTGAAAGCGTTGGTAGACACGGGAGCCAGCCAGACACTCGTTCTAAACAACTGCTTGCCGGATGACATGTTAAAATTAGCGGGTAGACTGAAAGTAAAGTGCGTGCACGGGGATGAGGTAGTCTATCCTACAGCAGAGGTAAACATGGAAATACAAGGGCAAACTTACCTGCTAACGGTTGGGGTAATGCAGAATTCTCCGTATAAGGTTATAGTGGGTTGCGACGTGCCAGTGCTGATAGATTTGCTGACGGACAGGAAGAATGAATCAGAAGTTTTAGTTGCAACCAGACAAAGAGCTAAAAGTGCTGAGGAGGGTAACAGAAGGACCCTGAGTGAGTAGCCATTTAGCGATGTGGTTAAAGCTAAAAAGTCTAAACGAGAGCGGAGACAAGCTAAGGTGCGCGGCACCAAAGTTACGGAGCCTGTAGCGGACCTCGGCTCTGGCCTGACGAACCCTAGCCTTGTGGAGCTGCAGAAGAACGATACAACCTTACAGTCATTATTTCTCAAAGCAGTGCAGGGTACACTCGACAGAGGGAGTTTGTTTGTCATCAGAGATCAGATTTTGTATAGGCAGAAAGGGGAGCAAGAGCAGCTAGTAGTGCCGAAAGATCTTAGAGCAGAGGTTTTAAAAATGGGACATTCTGAACAGTGGGCGGGCCATATGGGGAAAGCCCATTTTTTGGCCTGGGCTTCACTTAGATGTCGTAAATTATTGCTGCTCGTGCCCACAATGTCAGTTAGGCCCCATCGAATAAATCAGACAGAGCCACTTTAATTAATCTGCCAATAGTAGATGAACCTTTTTCGCGAATAGCGATGGACATTGTAGGCCCCTTGCCCCGTAGCCATTCGGGTAATAGGTATATCCTCACTTTGTGTGATTACGCAACACGGTATCCAGAAGCGTTTGCTTTACGTAACGTAAAGACCAGGCAGGTGGTTAACGCTCTTATCCAGCTGATCTCACGGGTAGGAATACCCCGAGAAATTTTAACTGATCAGGGCACTAACTTCACATCAAAGCAGCTTAAAGATGTTTTTTGCTTGTTGGGCATTAAGGGCTTGAAAACCACTCCGTACCATCCGCAAACTGACGGTCTCGTGGAACGATTTAACAAGACGTTGAAGGTGATGTTGAGGCGTTTTGTGAACGAGACTGGATCCGATTGGGACACGTGGTTGCCGTATGTCCTGTTCGCCTACCGGGAGGTGCCCCAGGCATCAATTGGATTTTCTCCGTTCCAGTTACTTTACGGGAGGGAAGTACAGGGCCCATTGGATGTCCTGAAAGAGACTTGGGAAGGACAGAGCCCCGGTTTACAACTGAACGTCCTTTCCCATGTGCTCAAGATGAGAGAGAGGCTTGCACAAGCAACACAGATAGCACATGAAAACCTTGAGCAAGAGCAGCGTCAGCAGAAGAGCTGGTATGACAAGTCAGCGAGGAAACGGGCACTGACACCAGGCGATAAGGCGCTGGTGTTGCTACCGACGTCTGACACAAGTCTTCTGGCAAAATGGCACGGGCCCTACGAAGTGCTAAGAAGGGTGAATGAGACCACCTATGAACTGTTACGTCCTGAATGTAAGAAAACCAAGCAGTCTTTTCACATAAACATGTTGCGGCAGTGGCAAGAACGAGATAAAAACACCATGGAGCACCTGTGGGTGCAAGCAGTTGGAGGGGAGGAGGAATGTGAGGAGCAGTATTTTCCATCCAATACCACCCAATCAGAGGTTTTACAACTGGAACACCTTACACCAGCGCAAGTGGAGGCGCTCAAGGGCGTAATACCAGCGGGTTTGTTTAGCCGAGAGCCAGGTCGGACTACAAGGATTGAGCATTCCATCCGTCTGCTGAAAGATGAGCCGATCAGACAAACGAGTTTCCGAGTGCCAGCTAGGCTGATTCCAGACTTCAAGGTTGAAGTGGAACAAATGCTTTCTGCAGGAATCATTGAGCCATCAACAAGTCAATGGTGTAGTCCTGTGGTGTTGGTTCCGAAAAAGAACGGTGAACTGCGCTTTTGGGTGGATTTTTCAAGGTTGAATGCTGTGTCTGTCTTCGACCCATACCCCATGCCAAAGACGGACGAAATCATCGAGAGGTTGGGAAAAGCTGAATTTTTATCCACTCTTGACTTGTGTAAGGGTTACTGGCAAGTGCCACTCAGCCCGGAGGCGAGGGAATTGACCATGTTCAGGGCGCTGAATGGTTTATTCCATTTTACGGCGATGCCGTTCGGTCTCCATGGAGCGGCAGCGACATTCCAACGGCTGATGGACAGAGTGCTGCATGGGACTGAACAGTACGTGGCCGCTTATCTGGATGATGTGGTGGTCTTCAGTGAAACCTGGGAGGACCACCTACAGCACATGGGAGAAGTGCTAAAGCGGATTCGCGGGGCCGGCTTGACAGTGAACTCTTCAAAATGTCACTTGGCCAAGGGATCTGTCTCCTACCTGGGATATGTTTTGGGGAGAGGCGTTATCCGGCCGCAAGTGGATAAGGTAGAGGCCATTAGGAATAGTCCGATACCTACTACTAAAAAACGGGTGAGGTCGTTTTTAGGATTGGCTGGTTGGTATCGCCATTTTATTCCTAACTTTTCAAGCCGTGCGGCCCCATTGACTGAATTGACCCGTAATGACAAGCCGCAAAGAGTCAAATGGACTGAGGAGTGCGATAAGGCTTTTAAGGACCTTAAAGCCTCTTTGTGTTCTGACCCGATTTTAGTAAGCCCTGATTTTAGCCAACCCTTTACTGTGCAGACTGATGCGTCAGGAAATGGACTGGGGCGGTTTTGCTCCAAGGTGAGGAAAAGGACCGTAAACCCATTCTGTATATTAGCAGGAAGCTTTTTCCGCGGGAGCGTAACTATTCCACAGTAGAGAAGGAGGCTCTGGCAGTCAAGTGGGCTCTAGACTCTTTGAAGTATTATTTGATGGGTCATGATTTTGTGTTAGATACTGATCATCGGGCGCTGCAGTGGATGCGGCGGATGCGGAACTCTAATGCCAGGATCACTCGCTGGTATTTGTCCTTGCAACCCTTTCGGTTTCAGGTTCGCTACCGCAAGGGACAGGACAATGTGACAGCGTACTACCTCTCACGTCATGAGGACAGTGACTGACGTAAGGGGGGGGGGTGTTTGATGGTGCAGTGTATGCCCATCACTGAGATTAATAGGAATATTGTATGTACCTACCTTGATGTCCTGTGTAGAGGGCAAATGGGAGGTAAAGTGGACCGAGGCTTCTTGTCCCTGTTGGGCGGATCCACCTTCAGGGAGGGAAAGGGGCCTCAGTGTTCTAAAGGGAAAAACCTGCAAAGGAATGAATTAGTTAATTAAGGAATACTTACCGGTAATATGTATATAGTAGTCACGACTAGTCAGTAGCTGTATAGATGGGTGTGTATATATGTTTGTGTGTGTATGTAAATTAGAGCCCTGGGACATCGTCCCTTCAAGCAAGTTATTAGTTTAGTCGGGGCGGGGCTTCGACGATAAGAACGCTCGGTGTTCTTTCAGCCAGAGCTTCTCAGTTACCTGTGGGAGGAGTGGTTTAATCCCGAAGTGATGCAGTTAGCTGCTTGTAAAAGCTTGGGAATAACCTGTGATGAGGATTAGCCTTGCAGCGAAACCTCAAGTTTATCTTTCGTTTTATTTCTGTTTGTTTTTCTTTTGTTTTGTGTGTAATAAAATAAGCACGTGTGCACTTGAACTTGGAGTCTCGCCTCCTCGTATCCACACCCACGCCCATAGCGGCAATTTGGCCGTGCGTAAATCCGGGTGTCTCTTCTTTTGGAGGTTGCACTGTTACACAGATCTGAAGCATGAAAATAAAGTTGGTTTCCTTTTCACAGAAATGATTTCTTTCGTCAGTAGTTTTTGAATGAGATGATGAAAAATGTTAATATGTGTAAATGATTATTAATTGTATTCAGAGGCCTTTACAACCTTGAGATGTTTGATGCTCACCTCAAGGAAAAGTGTTTATCTCAATGCTATGACACACAACAAAATCAAAAACACGTCTGGGTAAATTTGAATAGCCGGCGACAAAGAAGCTGACTTCACCTTCGTGGAGGGTTGAAAGGCATTATATGATGTTTCTCTATTTCCACTTAACAGCTGAGTGACATTAACTTATTTTGCTGTATTACAGAACTGACAGGTCAGTATTTTGTCTAGTTTTCTAATGTTTGTGATGGCTATTAAACTTGTGTCTCAGGACAAAAACGTCCTCCTACAGAACTGAAAGCTAGACCGCATAGCACTGGCATAGCAGTGGTTGGAGAAAAGGACCTGTGATTAATCACATGGAATACCTGGCACATTTATATATATAATATAATAAAAGGAAGACTTAAACAACACAATATAACTCCAAGTAAATCAAACTTCTGTGAAATCAAACTGTCCACTTAGTAAGCATCACTGATTGACAATCAATTTCACAGCTGTTGTGCAAATGGAATAGACAACAGGTGGAAATTATTGGCAATTAGCAAGACATACTCAATAAAGGAGTGGTTCAGCAGGTGGGGACCACAAACCACTTCTCAGTAACTTTCTGCTTTCTGGCTGATGTTTTGGTCACTTTTTAATGCTGGTGGTGCTTTCACACTCGTGGTAGCATGAGACGGACTCTACAACCCACACAAGTGGCTCAGGTAGTGCAGCTCTTCCAGGATGCCACATCAATGCGAGCTGTGGCAAGGAGGTTTGCTGTGTCTGTCAGCGTAGTGTCCAGAGGCTGGAGGTGCTACCAGGAGACAGGCCAGTACACCAGGAGACATAGAGGAGGCCATAGGAGGGCAACAACCCAGCAGCAACAACCTCTGCCTTTGTGCAAGGAGGAACAGGAGGAGGACTGCCAGGGTCCTGCTAAATGACCTCCAGCAGGCCACAAATGTGCATGTGTCTGCACAAACGGTTAGAAACCGACAGCATGAGGATGGTATGAGGGCCCGACGTCCACAGATGGGGGTTGTGCTCACAGCCCAACACCGTGCAGGACGCTTGGCATTTGCCAGAGAACACCAGGATTGGCAAATTCGCCACAGGCGCCCTGTGCTCTTCACAGATGAGGTTCACACTGAGCACATGTGACAGACGTGACAGAGTCTGGAGACGCCGTGGAGAGCGATCTGCTGCCTGCAACATCCTTCAGCATAACCGTTTTGGCAGTGGGTCAGTAATGGTGTGGGGTGGCATTTCTTTGGAGGGCCGCACAGCCCTCCATGTGCTCACCAGAGGTAGCCTGACTGCTATTAGGTACCGAGATGAGATCCTCAGACCACTTGTGAGACCATATGCTGGTGCGGTTGGCCCTGGGTTCCTCCTAATGCAGGACAATGCTAGACCTCATGTGGCTGGAGTGTGTCAGCAGTTCCTGCAAGATGAAGGCATTGAAGCTATGGACTGGCCCGCCCGTTCCCCAGACCTGAATCCGATTGAGCACATCTGGGACATCATGTCTCGCTCCATCCACCAACGTCACGTTGCACTACAGACTGTCCAGGAGTTGGCGGATGCTTTAGTCCAGGTCTGGGAGGAGATTCCTCAGGAGACCATCCGCCACCTCATCAGGAGCATGCGCAGGCGTTGTAGGGAGGTCATACAGGCACGTGGAGGCCACACACAATACTGAGCCTCATTTTGACTTGTTTTAAGAACATTACATCAAAGTTGGATCAGCCTATCGTGTGTTTTTCCACGTTAATTTTGTGTGTGACTCGAAATCCAGGCCTCCATTGGTTAATAAATTTGATTTCCATTGATGATTTTTGTGTGATCTTGTTGTCAGCACATTCAACTTTGTACAGAACAAAGTATTCAATGAGAATATTTCATTCATTCAGATCTAGGATGTGTTAATTGAGTGTTCCCTTTATTTTTTTGAGCAGTGTATATACATATAGTAAGTAATGTGTGTGTGTGTGTGTGTGTGTGTTTATAAATATATAAAACTGGTTTCGCAATCAGTTTTAATCAATCATGCATAAAGATCTGAGCAATAAGCTCTGCATGATTAAACCATTCTTTTGATTATATTTATTATGTATGTATGTACAGATATTGATGTCTAGGGCTACGCCGATATCAGATATATTTTCAACATCTGTCTAAGTTGATATTTATACACAATGCCAGGGTGGGAAATCAGGAGATTTGGGAAAATTCATATTTGGCAGGAAACGATTTAGGCTGGTTACTGTAAGCTAATGTATAAACTTATGTATATAAGCACAAGAACTCTCAGACAAACTACCAAAGTTACATGAAAGTGCATATCTGTAGAAAACAGAGGTGGACAGACATAAGATGAAGATAAAGTTAGCTTTAGCAGGTGGACATAGCATTTAGCTCATTGGTATATGTGATTATATGACATGTAAAACTTGAGATTTAATCCACTTTACTAGAATGATAGAAAACTGTTAGGACATCTTTGTAGAGCAGTGGTCACTAAACCTCCTGGGTATCTACTGTCCTGCTGAGTATCTTGCTGCCCCTGACCAATGCCTCTGATTTAGCCAATCACGGACTTTGGAAATACTTCATTAGCTGTCTATATGCTCCATCATTGGTGGATGAAACATTTGCCAGGTTTCATTAAAACTCAGGATCGTTTGTATTTATTTGCACATTCTGAACATTTTGATTAGATGTTGTTTCCTACAATAGCAGATAAACACAAACGTCTGAGCAAACCTCAAGAAGACAGAGCACTAAACACAACTGCACAAGAACTGACTACATGAAGTACAGATTTACATGTACATGCATGAGGTAAATCCCCATGTCTACAAATCTAAGGTAATACTCAGTTTCATTTCACTGAAAATGGAAAGTCTGGCATCATTTGATATCAGTAGGTGGAGCAAGATAACTGTTATTTAAACAGCACTGGAGCCACATTCAGATCCCATTTTGAGGCGACTCTCAACAGACAGGTAAGCCTATGAAATCTGTGCAGATGTATCTGTTGATAAATATATCTATTGTTAAATGCATCGTTTTAAGAGGCTGGTGCCAAAGGATGATCAGGATAGTGTGACTTCTTTTCCTGTGAAGAAACTCGATGTTTGTGTTATGTTTGGCTTTTTGTTTAGGAATAAAAAGGGTGTAAATTGGAGAAAGTGAAGACTGACAGACATGAGAGATGCAGACAACAGTAGCACTGTATATAATACTTTACTTCCCAAAGAGGCAGCGTAATAGAGAATGACAGAATAGTTGATATGACACAAACTGCAACACAGAGAACAAAGTATGAAACAATAGACTGTAATAGCAGAAGCAAAAAGCAAAGACTAATGAATGAGACAGTCTAACGGTAATGATAGTGATAATAATATAACACAGTAAAAGCTCAGCAGTAGTAGACGAGACAGACTAATGAGAAAGGCATAAATACCTGAGATGCTATCAAATGTAGTAAAAGTAAAGTATTGGTGGTAAGAATAAAATATAAGGGGACAAACTGGGGTGAGTCTTTCATGCCCCAATCAACCACAAAGGTGAACGACAGACAGCGCCAAAGTGTAGAAATATATACTAGAACTAAACTAGTCAAGCCTAACCTGAGGACATATGTCCACACAGAGTGTTTATAAGTGTGGAGTTAAGCCTGGCCCAACCAGTACACACGTCCAGTTTGGAGGGAGTGGGTTAATAAGATCAGGCCAACATGTTGCTACGTACAGCAAAGCAGCAAAAACAAGCAAAGCGCGGGAAAAAGTAGGAGAGGTAAAACACAGCGCGGGAAAATTATGAGAGGAAAAACAAAGCGCGGGAAAAGTACAAGGGGTAAAACACAGCGCGGGAAAATTGGCAGCAGCTGAGCAGCTGCACACACACACACTCCGACTGAACAGGAAGTCACTGATAGTCCAGAAGACCTGCCTCATCTCGAAAAAGAGCACCTCTCATTGGTGGGCTGGAGAACACAGCCAGACCCCCAGCTGCTACCCTATTGGTCAATTCTCTGCCTGTTAGAAAATTAGAGGGGAAAAGAGAAAAAAGTAAAAGATGCACAGTAAAGTTTATTAATATCTTGCTTTCATCAGAAGATCTTTTCCCTCAGTAACCTAATTACTCAGTAACCAAATTACTCAGTAGCCAAATTACTCAGTAGCCAAATTACTCAGTAACCAAATTACTCAGTAACCAAATTACTCAGTAACCAAATTACTGGCTCAGCTCTGAATAGCAAGACTTTGTCTGTTTTGTGCGGCAGGGTGGGCATAAGCCTGACCAACCATGTCAAGGATGGAAAAAATAGTTACTGTTGTAATGATGATGATGATGATGATGATGATGATGATTCATCTTGACAAATAGGCCTATATGTTGCTTTTGGGAGCAAAATCTTCTGTTCATTTTTATGGTTTTTACATAATTTGTAAAGTATCCTGATGAACGGATGAATAAAACAGTCCAAACTGACTCAAAATGGCGCTTCAATGACTCTTTTCATTGAATAACTCAAATATCGCTGTCAGAAGAAAACCTCATATATCATAAACAATAACTTTATAGGTGAAGCAAAAAAACCTACTTTACTTTTAATGTAAGTCAATGGAACCAGACATATTTCTAAACAATTTACGGCCGTTTCTTTTGGTCCATTCATCATGAAAGTGTAACACAATATAAAGCACATGAGGTATTTATGTAAAATACTGGAAAATTAAAAAAAACTGGAGATTCAGCGATAGATTTATTGAGAAAATACATTACTCACAAGTCCCATTCTGAGGTCAGTTTAATCTTTAGAGTATGTATTACTGTTAGAAAGAAACAGGCATGGATCTAGTAATGCACCTTGTGTTCATATTGGCCTTCATCATTAGCTCATCACTTCGTTCAGTTAGTGAGAAAATTCTTCATTGTTTTGTTTCCAGGCAAATACCTGCATTCCGATCACTTCTTCTCCAGGGATATTCAAGAGGCTACAGGCTCCAAGGTACTGTAAGCTCATAACAGACTACAGACAGTAATACAGTATGTTTAATATCGGTGAGGAGTGTATAATAGGACAAATTAATATTAAAGGAATTAAAATAGTTTTGAGTCGGTGGCCATGAGCCCTGCACTGAGTACCATGATCATAGCGTAGAAGTCATTGCACTGAATGAGGTGATTCTTCTATAAATTTTGGTAGCAATTTTTTTTTTCATCCTAATGTGCCTTCATTTTCTTTCTTTCTTTCTTTCTTTCTTTCTTTCTTTCTTTCTTTCTTTCTTTCTTTCTTTCTTTCTTTCCTACATCCAAGAAGGTGAATATGTCCACATCCAAGAAGCACCAGACGTTTTGTACCCAGTCCATGACAGGCAAGTCTGTGACTTCACTGCCTGGCATCGGCAAGGCAAACGGAGGCCGTCTGCAAGGTCACGGTACAGACAGTGCTACTCAAGTTCTGGGCCGCTACCTTATCAATGGAGGCAACCAGCCGCAGTTCCAGAGCTGGCTGAAGGAAAACAGTGGAGCCAACAGCAAACATAGTGCTGATTGCTACAATGGTCTCAGAGAATGGTCTAACAACAATCTGTAATGTCTCTCAGACGTCTGGCTGAGAGCTGCACTGCTTCTTTTCTTATAAGAATGAGATGAGAGGAAAAACATGTCTAGCTTTTTTTTTCTTCTTCTTATGTACTCAGTGCAGTCACATCAATAAAACAGATAAGTCTTGATGAAACTGCTCTATACAGTCATTCTTCAGTAAACAGGGTTGGCAACACTCAGAATGTAGAACTGGCTCTTGTATGTCTTGAGAAAACAAATCAAGTTGATCCTGGACTGACCTAAACTGACCCGTTTGGGAAGTAAACTTATTAGTGTAATGAAACGAAATGAAAGTATTAGTGATGTCAGCCAAAGTCAATCAAGTCAATTAAAAGAGAATGAATTGTGTTTCTTGTACTTAATAGAGCACATATCCCCCTTCTCTATCCATTATTTTGAGAACTTTTGATGATTTCTTCGATTTGCAGATCTTATTGGCTCCCAGCTCCGTCTGTTCACATATTGGCCGTGTTTTTCGGCCTTGATTTGCTTACCATCTCTCTGTTGTCTTTCATCCTAGGCTATATTCCCTTAAGTTTATACCTACATTCTAGGCTTAGCTCTATTATCTAGATTGGTTGCCGGTGGCTTTAGCAACTTATTCATTAGTCTGCGTTTCTCAACTGACTGGGCACTACAGTGGCCACTTCTAAACCAACTCTAGTAAGGTAAGTTGGACCAACATAACTTAAACCAACACTCAGTTCAATGATCTCACTCAGTTGTGTTGGAAATGTGATTGCAGCTTGAGTAAATTAGGTTTGATTAACAAAACCGCCTTATTTTTAAACAAAGCTATTTCATTATTTGGAAATACTTTGTATGATTTTGTTAACTTCAGGTAAATAGAACACATTAATGGTGTTATGTGATCAGTGGTGGACAGTAACTAAGTAAATGAATTAGTTACTGTACTTAAGTACTGTACTGAAGTTTTTCCATATTGGGCATCTTTTTACTTTCACTCCTCCACATTTCACAGTCAAGTATCTTACTTTTTACTCCACTACACTTTGAGAAATCTGTCGTTCCTTTTGGTTTCTGTGTGTATAAAACGTAACATGTAAAAACGAAAGAAGTGCAAAACAAGAGCACCAATCTGGGCACAGCGGTCACTTTGTTCTGAGCTTGTTTTGACCTGTTGGTCATACCAACCCAGTGCAGCACACAGTTCAACATCAGCGCAGCAGCGTAACATTTTGCGAGAGTCTATTCAACATAAATGATGAACTAACCCAACGTTTTTAAATAGACCAAAATATAGAAATATGTCCACATATGCAGTCGTGACTGACGTGACTTTTTTCTGAATTTATACAAACACTTTCATTTTATATTAAATTAGTTTGGGTTAGTTTATGTTTATGAACAGAGACCTACAGATCAACACAGTAAAGGAAAACTTATTTGTGAACCTGAGTTTAAAGTTAAACTTGTAACTAAGTTGCAAATAAATCTTAAATCGAAACTTTGATTGTTTGTAAAAGTGATTTCAGAGCCACTCGGTTCTCCCTGATGGAAACTGTTACCTTCAGTGTTTTGTGCTTATGATCATTTTAATAGACGTCAGTGTCACTAATTAATGACGTTCTATTAAAAGACTGGTTTACCAAGAGAGACGCTGGAGGACTTTCACCTGAAATGAGTTCATGAAGCGAGTCTTGCTATAAAAATGATAACAGGACATTAGAGACATAATTAATCTTTTAGTACTTTTACTTTTGATATTTAAGTACATTTGAAGATAAGTACTTTTGTACTTTTACTCAAGTGGAGGTCTAAAGGGAGGAACTTCTACTTTTACTGGAGTAATATTTTACCTTATCTGTACTTTATCTCAATACATGGTTTGTGAATTTCGTCCACCACTGTGTGTGATCAGTATACAAAACATATCATTTAGTCCAACACAGTTACAGGAAAAATGAGACAGATATTTTTAATACAGATACAAAGATATTTGATTCAAACTCTGTTTTTCATATCACCAGATTCCACAGCAGCAGACTCTTGTATTGTTGTTTCAACAGGTTAAGGTGGTATAAATAAAATGTTTGCCAACATTAACTTGCCAGATTTTAATGCGAAATTGAGCTGACTTTGGTTAACAGTCCTGAAGCATGAAAATAAGGTTGGTTTCCTTTTCACAGAAATGATTTCTTTCGTCAGTAGTTTTTGAATGAGATGATGAAAAATGTTAATATGTTTAAATGATTATTAATTGTATTCAGAGGCCTTTACAACCTTGAGATGTTTGATGCTCACCTCAAGGAAAAGTGTTTATCTCAATGCTATGACACACAACAAAATCAAAAACACGACAAAGAAGCTGACTTCAGCTTCGTGGAGGGTTGAAAGGCATGATATGATGTTTCTCTATTTCCACTGTGGAATTATTAGCCTTAGTATTGCTCATATTACTCTTTTAAGATGTATTAAAGAAAGCTTAATGGTTATATTGTGCTATTCTAAGAGCTAAGAGTCAGCACATAAGGCTGTGTGCTGACTAATGGTGGAATACACAAGGACGTCAGATAACAGGTAATACCTCGAAGCTGATAGTAGTAGACCCTGGGATTAGCACACCACACATGTGGTTCATCTGGTCAGATAAGCAGAGCCATTGTTTGGAAAACGGGGGGAGTTGATAAACACAGGAAATACCTTAAGCTGACCTTGCAGATGCACTCATGTCACGAGCGCATCCTTAAACTTTTATGATGTGGATTAGTGAGATGGCCTAACGCACATATTGGAGGCTGGGGTAAGGAAGGAGCGGTCATGCAACTATAAAAAAGGGAGTCAGATGAGAAGGGGTCAGAGCTTACTTGGGAGATACATAATGCATGTTCTCTGTTTGTAACCTCTCCAGAATTCTGTAATAAAACCGTTTGTTTCACTTCAGTCTGATCTACTCGTCTCATTTATTTTGCATCAACGAACACGCAGGACTGGTTTCGTCCACACCACTTAACAGCTGAGTGACATTAACTTATTTTGCTGTATTACAGAACTGACAGGTCAGAATTTTGTCTAGTTTTCTAATGTTTGTGATGGCTATTAAACTTCTTTTATTTAAGTGACCCTTATTAGTCCCACAACAGGGAAATTTCACCTCTGCATTTAACCCATCCGTGAAGTGACACACCACATACACTCTAGTGAGCACACACACACTAGGGGGCAGTGAGCACACTTGCCCAGAGCGGTGGGCAGCCCAATCCACAGCGCCCGGGGAGCAGTTGGGGGTTAGGTGTCTTGCTCAAGGACACATCAGTCATGTGCTGTCGGCTCAGGGGATCGAACCAGTGACCTTCCGGTCACAAGGCTGGTTCCCTAACCTCCAGCCCATGACTGCCCCCATATTAATACTCTATTCAGCATTTCTTACATTGATGTAGTCGTTATTTATTTACAACGATGGTTAAAGCTTTGTAGCTGGGTATGATATCGCATTCCATAATCTGTGTAGATATTAGTAGATTAACGTTAGCACCTTTTTACACAAAGATGAAGACAACATCAACACCTTCCCGTACCTGAAGCTGCACCATTTAAAGTGGCACGGGAGAACTCCAACAAGACACCGGTGAATAGAAAGCCAACTTCATCCGCATCCTTCTCACCATGATTCACACCGTGATGGATTTGCTGCTGGGTGTGAAGTTTCTACTTGTGCTGATGGTTTTTACCATCAGGTACAGACTGAATACTTTTCTGGTGGTAAGGGTGGCTAATTAAAGAAATCAGCTATTAAAGAAATAAAAGTTAGAGAGCAGTCAGTGCAACCTAGAGTAATGTATGTCTGAGGATTATAACAAAACAAATTACATGAAAATCGGTTGAGTAACATGGAAGTTGTGGCCTAATTTAATTCTGAGCCTCATCGCCTCTCAATGTAAGTGAATATGTTAACAAAAGGATCTTAACCTCTCTGACATGGCAGACGTGCAGACGTATCGCCTCAAATAGAGAACAACAGACAAAGCGGCCTTTGGGTATGTATAGATATGTGAAAGCCACACAGTCAAATTCAGGCAGAGAAGTGGAGTTTTTATAGATTTTAGCTCCATTTAAATAGCTTATCAAATCTAACTTTGGTTAATGGTCATCTCATCATCACATATCTGTAGGATTATTCCGAGAGAGTTTTGATATTTACAGTCGAACTGAACCTTTTACAAGCTGGCTGCAAAAAAAAAAAATGAAAAGATGGGGGATTCTAAATTGTAGTAGTAATAATAATTTTAAAAAATAATAATAATTTACTGATGATCCAGATGTGATCATTGGTTGAAAAACATGAACAGTACATTGTGAATAGGGCATTTATTAGGACTAGGTCTGTTTTGATTCTTGCGGCTAGGACAACAGATTAAAATCATATCATCATAAGGAATACCTCAATATTACAAACACTTTATCTCTAATAGTGTTTTTAATGTTAGGAACTCTTCCAAAGGTGCCCCCACCAAATGCCCCTTTGACACACCTCAGCCCGTGCCCTCACTAAAGTCTGTGCACACATGCCATTGTGTGTACATGTGGTGATAAAAGCAAAGTGAAAATGTTTTAGCAAAGTGAAATCTTTTCAGTGACATCTGGTTCAACCAGTTTCATAATAACCTGAAACCTACCACCCATAGGTGAACAGTAACCCCACTATGTGTCTGTTTTCTTCTGGTATCCCAGGACAGTCAGTGAAATCATTTTACAGGAAAATGAAACACTAGCAGATCGGGCAGAGTTTCACTTTTGGTTTATCCATCATCAGCATGCCTTCTAACCATTAAGTATTACAGGTATTAGCACGTATGTTCCAGCGTACACAGTGTCCTGCCAACCAGGTAAACTTCAATTTAATTTAAATTACAGTACGAAATAAAGAGTGATCAAGAGTGATCAAGAGTGATCAAGGCCAAACAACTAAGTACCCAATTGCAGCCCCCATAATGAAGATATGCAGTGAACACTTTACAGTACCCTACGCTCTAGGTATTAACCAGGTAAGTGTGAGATACTAACTTCAAAGTACTAGATAATTATTTGGAGAAAAATATGAGGGTAAGTTCAACGACTTACAATTTGAACTTAATAACATTAAAAAGAGTCTTTGTATTTGCTGAGTAAATAGTACAACCAAATTCCCAAAATGTAAAAATTCAGTGATGTGCAAATCATTTAAACCCGATATTTCATTGAAAATAGTACAAGAACAACCAATGACATGTTGAAACTGAGATATTTTATTGTTTTTTGAAAAAATATGCCCTTTTTGAATTTGATGCCAATAACATGTTCCACAACAGTTGAAAACAAAAGGCTGGCAAGGTTGTGTAACTCTTGGTGGTTGGTTGGCAACAGATCAGTAACATCTGTGAAGGCACCATAAGTGCTAAACTATACATTAGTGTTTTGGCAACATATGTCGCCATCCAGATGACGTCTGTTTCAGAAAAGGCCTTGTTTATTTCAGCAAGACGATGTCAAACCACATTCTGCATGTGTTACAGCAGCATCGCTCCATATTAAAATAGTCCAACAGCCTGCAGTCCAAACCTGTCACTCACTGATAACATTTGGCGCATTATGAAATGAACAATATCACAGAGGAGACCTTAAACTGTTGAGCAGCTGAAATACTAGATCAAGCAAGATTGAGAAAACATTTCACTTTCCAAACAGCAAATGGTCTCCTCAGTTCCCAAACGCTTAGAGAGGGTTGTTAATAAAAGAGGTGGTGAAACACAGTGGTAAACAGGCCCCCGTCCCAACTTTTTTGGAACATGTTGTTGGCATCAACCAAATGGGCATATATTTTTCAAAAAACAATCACATTTCTCAGTTTCAACGTTTCATATGTTGGCAAAGGCCATTTATGTCCAGAAATATTATCTGGTAATTGAGTATAGTGACAAATTGCCAGCGGTCATTAATTTATTCTATTCAAATCATATGAGCAGAGGATAGGGGTGGGAAACTCTAGGCACCTCATGATTCAATTTGATTATGATTCAGAGGCTACGATGCGATTATAAAATGATTATCAATGCATCTTGATGCTTTTTTTTGTCTATACAGGAATTCTTTTTTGAAAAGAGAAAGTAAAAATGAATGTGAGCCTAATGTTCATTCTACTGTAGCCATGGTGCCATTTTTCTGAATTAAAAAAGTTATTTGTTTTCAGGCAAAGTAAAGAGTTGATTATTTAAAGGGCCATTTGTTTTTATCTTATATATAAAAATAGAGAAACTGGACTGTTACCATAGCCCAAAAACTGTGATATATACCGAACCATGAGCAAACTGCACTGTTGCATCCCTAGTAGCCATAATAAGGGCAAACTTCATAACTTTGTTGCATTATCTAGTAACTAAGTAGTGCTGGAACACGCGGTTTCACCTGCATTTTAACAGGTGTGTAAGATATTGTTTATATTTTATCTTGTATTTTATCAAGGGCCCATATTCAACTTTTGTTGTATTAATGGCATAAGGTTCTCTCAGGCATTTTTTGTTGAAACTGAGATAATCATTTTGTGCTTTTTGTAAGTCTGTGTTTTAAAAAAAGTTCCTTCTGTCTGCAACAGCCAATCAGTGCAACTGCTGGAAGGGGAATACCCAGTCAAAATTCATGTTTTAGCCATGTCAACAAGCTGAGCTAGACATTTCCAGGCTAACTTGGCCATGAAGGGAATCATTGGTATAAAAAATAAGATTATAACCAAAATGTAGATGAACTGTAGATAAACAACACTGCAAGCAGCGCAGCTAAGCTCGGCCTACCGGTTCACTTCAACCTTCACCTTAGACTTTATCGCCTGCTTGCAAGAGTGATGTGTTTACACTTCTGGCCCTTTATTTTATTAACACTCAGAGTGAAAAAGAATAAATCAAAAGAGTTAAATCAGTGCTAAAATTTGAACTCTGGAAAATGAACAATTTGAAGTTGACCATATCTTCGAGGTACTTGATAGCAATGAACATCAAAATGGCAGAATGTTTGGAATTGGTCTTTTTTTTTGGTGCGAGCCACATTCAGATAGATCCTTTTAACACCGAGAGCTCTCTTTAAGTTCAGAATGATGTGGTTCTATCAGCTAATAAACTGATATTGGAATGAAAACTTCAGTTATAAATATCAAAATTCTCTATTAATCACAAACTATCACAAATAGTTACAATACGGCAAATATAGGCGAATACAATGGCAGCTGTTTCACTGTAATACACATAGCTTTACAATGATTTTACTTTCAGATATTTGTACAGGTTTCATGAGCCACATCATATTGATTACTTGAGCATATTGATGAAATACTTTATCAAGACATAAAAATATAAAACAAAATCTTACAACTGGGGAATTTGTTAGCATATATGTATATGAGAAAAAAAGGATACCAATATATGAGTGTGTGTGTGTGTGTGTGTGTGTGTGTGTGTGTGTGTGTATATATATATATATATATATATATATATATATATATATAGGTGCACTTTGTAGTTCTACAACTACAGACTGTAGTTCATCTGTTTCTCTGCATACTTTGCTAGCCCAGTTTGTGTTGGTCATCCTCCAGTGCTCATCAGTGGTCACAGGACGCTGTTCACAGGAAGCTGTTGGCTGGATATTTGGATATTTTTGGTTGGGGGATTATTCTCAGTCCAGCAGTGACACTGAAGTGCCCCCACAAAATGTGTTTTTGAAATGCATCAGCCCCTGCCCTCTGTACACACACCATTGTATAGATGTATGGCTCTAAGCAAACATAAAAATTCTCTGTTGGAATCTTTTCCAAAAAGCTTTTAACGTAAGCGAAGAATGACCTCACTATGTTTCTGTTTACTTCAGGTATCCCTGCAGGTAGCCCTCTGTTTTGTGCATTCACATCTAGGGTTAGGGTTCAAGATGGCTGAGCGAGTGACCAAAGAAACCCACAAATGTGAAGATTTTCTCTGTTAAAAAATTATGATGACCATTGTATTAACTTTTTTTTAATGATGTTTGGATGCATTATAGTCGTTTTCTTCATAACAAGCATAAAAAATTGCTAATAGAATGCTAATGTCTCTTTCCTGCTCTTTCTAACTTTCCAGTTCCACCTTAAATAGCCCACCAGTTCTGAAGCCTGAAGTGTCAGAATGTAACTGCTGCACCATTTATGGCTGAAACGGGAAAATTCTAACAAGAAGCTGGCGAATATCTGACTTCAGCTTATCACCAAAGAACTACCAGTGGGCGATAATAAATAATTGTCTTATACTCCCTTTTTGAAAGCATATGATGTAACTGTAACTAAAGCCAAGCAGCAAGGTTGCTGAACTTTTCCTTTCTCTGCTATCACTGCAGAGCACCTCTGGTAGCCTGTTAATAAAGCAATGTTTTTTTTATTTGTTTGTTTTTTAATTTGAGGATTGCCCCATTTCTTAGGGCAAGATCTCAAACACTGCGCCGTGTAACTCTGTTCCAAGGGATTAGTGTGACACTTAATAATGGGTAGAAGTAAAAAGAAGAAATGGGATTGGGCCTTTATTTTATAGTCCCACACACTCTGGGCATTACTTTTACATTTACAGCATTTGGCAGACACTCTTATCTAGAGTGACTTACAATATGATCATTTTACGCAGGTAGGTGAAAGTAGTGTTAGGAGTCTTGCCCAAGGACTCCTATTGGTATAGTGTAGGATGCTCACCCAGACGTGGATTGAACCCCAGTCTACAGCGTAAAAGACAGAGGTGTTACCTGCTACACTGCACCAACCAGGTAACCAGGTAAGTGTGAGGTCCAAAATTCAAAGTACTAGATAATTACTTGGGGTTACATTATGGTAAATTCCAAGACAGCTTAACTAAATTACACTGAAATGCCAAACATGTTCCAGATGTTCAGTAAGAATAGGGTACAATTTCTAAAGTACTAGACAGTTATTATGGGTAACACGGTGTAACGATTGGCCCCTCCCAGTCCAGCCCATGTGTGTTTTGTTTTGGTTTAGCCCCCTCGTTTCATGACTCCGCCCCGATTGTCTCCACCTGTTTTCCACCTGTCCCTCGTTTTCCCTGTGTATTTAAGCCCTGTGTTTGCCCTTTGTTTTCGCTGGTCTTTGTACTAGTCTTTGTATGCTGTGTTGGTGTTTGCTGTTGTTTGATCATGCTGTTCATATTATATGGTGAAAATGACAGCACATAATACAAATAAACCTCACAAAGTGAAATCATAGTACAAATCCCTTTTTTTACAACACAGATTCATTTCTAGGTAACAGACAGACCTTGTCTACATACCGAGTATGTTTTACCCAAAGTACTGTACAGTACTGTGGATTTTTTTTTTTTTACCACATACTGAACTTTTTGGGAATTTCATTGCAACTATCCCGTTATCCAAGACAGTGACCTAGTACTTTGGAGTTTACACCTCACACTTAGCTAGTTGAAACAGAACTTAAGAGACTGTAAAATAAACCAGCTTGCATGCTGAAATCACCCCAACAAACCGTTGTATCTCAGGAATGTCAGTTTTACAGGAGAATGAAAAAAAAACTTTCTTAACTATACATGAAATTAGGGCAAAGAGTGATGCCACTCAGCATATTACCATTAGGGTAACTATATTAAATGCAGACTCAGTCCACAAAGTCATAGTAAGGGTAAGTGACATGTGGCTTGAAAGGTGTCAGTCTAAAGGCTTCAACATAACAGACAAATGGTAAGCATCTGTTTTCACTTCAGCTAACATTGCTAGCCTACTGCTAATTTAATCCAAAATATAACTTTTAGTTTAGAACAGCGAGTTTCTAAGGCTTAGTTAGCAATGCAAAACTTAAAACAGTCACCAATGTTTCATTGCATCAAATCTGTAAGAGTGTAAAATAACCATGACCACCTTGTTTATCTGTGCTTTTCTGCACTGCTTCTTATGTGCTATAGCTGTGCTTTGTACTGTCTGTTACCCAGTGGTGTGGCACAGAGCTTCTTCAGCATGTGGTAGCCTTTAGTCAACCATAGAAGTCTGTCTATGTTTCCCTCTTTGGACTAAACTGAATTCATGGTTCTTTCATATGTGATTGTATAACATCAGAGAGAAACTAATGTGAATATCAAAAATATATTAATTAATTTTACTATTCAGTTGTTTTTCAGTATCATCACTATGTGGATACTTAAAGATTCCCATCAATCCCTAACAGAACTATGGGATTGTTTTGCTGATAATACAGTTGTGTTTAAGCCTGGTTGCTATGGGATTTTATTGAAGACCAGTAAGCGTGTGTTTGGATCTGGTTGCTATAGACCTATGAGATTGTTTTGGAAACTGAAATAGAACTATTTCTAGTTGAAATAGAACTATGGGTTTATCTTGGAGATTAATAAAGTGGCCCTTATGTTTGGTGTCAGACAACTATGGGATTATTTTGGAGATTAATAAGGTTTAGCGTGAATGGTCTGTATTCATATCTAGACATTACACATCTTTACAAGCTCATTAAAGATAATCTTCACTTTCATTTCACTGAAAATGAAAGCAATAGCATCTATAACTGGGTGGAGCATGATCATGTGTCATCAGTTTAAAGTAGAGACAATAGACTTCCCTGTCATAAAGGCTACATTCACATCACACTCAGAAGGAACTCAGACAGGTGAGTCAATAAGAATCAATTAGTGCAGTGCTGAGATTATATACTGTAAGATTTTTCATCTCAGGAAAATCTTTTGATGTACAAAATGCATCGAGTGTTTTTATAACTGTTTAGCATTCCAATGGTTCTGCTAGTGAGGAAATTCATCATTTTGTTTCCTAGGCAATTACAGGCATTCCAGTTTCTCTTCTTCTATGCAGATATAACAGACTGGTCTCCAAGGAACCACACGGTAATACAGTTTGTAATACTACTACAGAATTACTGTTCAGTGAGTTTATGAAATTGACACTGTGTGCTTAGCCCATCATTTATAGATGAGATGTAGAACAGAATGACTTCAAAGTGATTAAAAAGGTTCATATAAGGTCTTGTGTCTTGCGTTGAGTTACTGCACATTTTCTTTTTAGATGTTACACTAAATGTTTATAGCAGTCTTTTTCAGTTTTTATATGTGTCAATATTGAAATATAGTTAAATGTTTTCTTGGAGATATACTAGATATACAGGGAGTCTTAAAAATAAGAAAATATTCGATGAAAACAGTTTATCAGACAGTGGTCCAGTTTTAAAAATCTGACTTAAAATAAAGAAATAAGAAACCCCCTTTCCCCAGAATTGTAAAATTGGACCACCTTGTGCCAACAGTTTTTATTTTCTGTGGGTGTTTCCTTACTTTTGAGACACACTGTACTTTGTAGATTATCTAAATATACTTTAATTTATACTTAAATATACTTATTAAATATACTTTAATTTATCCTATTAGACTTATCTAATATAGGAGAATATAATACAAACAATGCAGTTATTTCAATGCAATATACAGGAGCAATGATCATGCATGCAACATTTGGGCTGCTTAGGGGTGTAACAATCTTTATATGCAAGCTAATTTATTACTGTATATGACAATCTGTCTTGCTCTGTTTACCACAGAGAAAGTATTTCAAATGACAGAACACCTTTTTCTCATTTGCACCCACTTCTTGGACAGGCCAGGAAAAAATAAACTTAATATAGCAGAAAGAGCAATCCATGGGGTCCAAGCATTGTTTTGCAATTCTCCGGTTTAACAATTACTGTTGTAAAGTTTTATTTGTATGTAAATCATCTTTGCAGGTTTTCTCAACATGATGCAGGGTGACAAGTACTTTAGAATAGGACAAAACAGTCCCTATAGTTTACAGCTAAAGTGAAAATAGCTTTAAATCAAAATATACAATAGTTTGTGTAACTTCTCATGTACATTGTAGCAGAGTTTTTAAAAATAAGGATTTCTTTCATTTGAAACTCCTCTGGAGTGCTGTAATTTGAAATGCTTCCTCTATTTCAAACACAGCAAGAGATATTGTGACTTACACACCTTAAATGGCTTGCATATATTAAAGATTGGTATGCCCCTTTGGTATGCCTCTATGACTTTGTATACATCTGCCCCCTAAGAAAGGAATCTATTCATGTTTCAAGTCTGGTCACAATGTATCAACGAGTTTTAGCCAGGTGACTTTGAGAAAAAAAACAGCTGTGCTGCTTTAATTAATGTGTTCTAATGTTTCCTTAGAAATTCAGCATTTTTTGGACCATTATTTTGCTACAAACTATTTGTAGAATGTGCTGATTGCGAACAGCAAATATGGATGTATCTATGGTCAGCCTGGCAGCAAAAAGATAAACCTGACTTTAATTGTTAAATTGTGTGTAGTGCCTCAGTGACAGATTGAGTAGTTAGAAAAAAAGTGTTTTACATGTTATAGCACCCAGTAATAATGATATAATGATACATTACAGATATTACATACCTGTAATGTTCCCAAACAAGATGAACCACTTCTAATTTGGATCTCTTTGGTTGAGCACTTCTGTTATTAAATATATTAAGGATAAATCCCTGTGCAACAGACAGTGTGGGTGCTAATGAATCACACAGTTACAAATAATCACATGAGAATATGAGCCTTTTTCAATCATTGTCATGTATAAGTTTTTTCAAGTGTCCAGTCAGAATCTAGTCATTTCACATTGACTAAAACTTACTGCACAAAAATCCTAATAGTAGTCTACACTGCAATGTACATATTTTGTTTTTTCATGAACTTGGTACAATCTTGTCTCAAAGACGAGTCATGAGAAGGAAAAACCTTCAACACTGAATTGTGCGATTTGGTGGAAAGATTTGAATCAGTAACACATACAATACAGTACATGCAAAGAGAGGTAGTTATCTGACATGTTAAACCATTTTAAGGATGTTGGAATAAAGAAACATTGGTTTCACATTTTCAACTAATATCTCTTCATTTTTTTCTCCATTTAATGAATTTGGAAAATCAGCCTGGGTCAACATAAATTTAAACCAGTCAAGGGTTTACCTCAGAACTCAGACCTGATGGAAGATTACACTGTCCCTTCACAACGTGGCAATGAAATATCACTAAAGACCATCATTAGAGATCATCTGTCAACCCTTGATGTTGTGTGGGCAAATAAGTTTGAGGGTGAAAACATCAGTCCAGAAAATGCCAAAGAGAAAGAAGCAGAATTTTACAGAGGTGCTCCACCACAGTGGCTGAACTTCTATTGGGCTGAAAAGGAGGGGTCGCCCATTGTTAAACGGGATTTGTATGAAGTAATATGGAAGAAGATTGACATAAACAAACAGACGAGCAGAAGCATCACTCATGTCAACTTATTCCACCAACCTGGGAGTGGAGGGTCCACCCTAGCCATGCAGATACTATGGGACCTGAGAAAAAAGCTCAGGTGTGCCAAAATAGTCACATCTACAACAGACACGAAGGCTGCTGCATATCAAGTGGTGCAGTTATTTAATGCAGGTGGTCCTGAAAACCAGAACACTGTACTGCTTCTTCTGGACGATACAAGTGATGATCCTTCATTTCAAAAAAACCTTGAAGACAATCTCGTTGATGAGATAAAGGCAAGAAATTTCCCTGCCACTGTCCCTGTGGTCATCATATTAAACTGTGTCCGCCAGCTGACAGCGACAAAGAGTACAACGCTGTGCAGAAGTCTTTCAGAAGAGGAGAAAAACAAACTGAAGGAAAATCAAGCTGAAATCATTCAAAGACATGGAGACAGACATACTAAGTTCCATGCTTTTAACATTATGCTGAGCAATTACAGCCCATCTGTTGTTACAGAGATCTGTAAAATTCTCCATCCTATTAAGAAGAAAAAGAGGCCTCGTAAAGCACAACTTTTAGCATATTTAGCACTGATTAATTCATACGTCCCTGGTTCTTCTCTTTCCCGTGATCTATGCCAGCAGTTTCTTGAAAACAACAGTAATACTTTGGACGAGTTCTCTCTGGAGGTACAAATGCAACCCTTCACCGACATTCTGGTCATATTCTCCACCCAGACGAGAGAGAACAGAAGTGAGGATCACGTACGCATGGCACACCCCATGATTGCTGATGAATGTCTACAATTACTGACTTCAGCTGCTTTAACCAGAAGTGTCATCACAAGGAATCTCCTGACAGATCTCTGCAAAAACCCAGTGCCACTGTATTTGGTGAAAACCATCAAAAAAATGCTCACAAAGCGGGAAACAATACAGGACAAAGACAAGTTTTCTAGATTGATCCAAGACATTAAAGCAAAAGAAAGCACACATATGTGTGTTTTAGTCCTGAAAAGTGCCTCAAAGAAATTAGATCAAGATCCTTTTCTTCCACAAGCTCTGGCCCGATTCTATTACATTGAGGAGAATGATTATAAAAGAGGTGAAAATTGGGCTAAAACTGCAATTGAGAGGGATGAAAAGAACTCTTTTATTAGAGACACGCTCGGACAAGTGCATAAAAACCACCTCAAGAACCTTGTCTTGAATGCAGAATGCTCATCCAGACAAATCTTGCACACTGGAAAGAAAGCGACTGAATCTTTTGAAGATGAGGCTGAAGCTGCTGTGAAAGAGCAGGCACCCGAGATGAAAGATCATGGTATGACAAATATATCTAACTCCTTTAACAACAGGGGTTTGTACGGCTTCATGGAGGCTGCAGACATAATTTTCTACCATCTTACAAAAAAGAACATGGGATGGTCCGAGGTTCTTACACAGGAAATAACCCCTCAGACTTTCTTCAAATCTTGTCTGGGTGAAAAGTGTGAAAAGTATACTGCTCTACTTATTAGTCTCAAAGATGAAGTTGAGAAGACATTTGAGTTTTTTGAACAGTATCTTACTTACTCAAAGCCGAGCATTGACAACGATGAGCCAAGTTACTTTTGGCCAACTATTGAGAAATGCTACAACAAATATGTAACCAAAAGTGGGCAGAGAAAAACAGCGCTGCAGATGCTAAAAGAAAAGAAGGTCAGCACGTTTGCAGGACTGCTGAACGCTCCGGATTTAGATCTAGAACTGATCACAGAACAGTTGAGAGAATTACATTTGCATTCACCAAGTGATGCTGATGCTGTCCAAAAGTACATTCTTGCAAACATCATCCTGAGTCAAAGAAATGCCACATCTCCAGTGCTCAGGCCACTTGGAGAACTTCAGAACCTTTTAAAGGGATTCTGGAAAGAGCAGAAAGACAAAAGAAGCCCAGAGTTCTACCTCTTGGTCCTTTTGCTGTTTTGGCCCAGTGAGGAGCAGGTCAAAGAGAACTCCCCAGACATATCCGAATGTGTCAAATACATGCATGAATCATTCGAGAGGACGTACCAAAATTACCTGCGCTCCCGCTTCCTGGTACCGCTCTTTCTCCTCAGAGGAGGGCAGGGCCTTCAGAAACTTGTCCATACATCACAGATAGACAAGACCGACATTGATCACATTCACAAAGGAGATGAAAGCGCCAGAATCCCTGGTCTTCAACGTGTGCATGGACGAGTGCAAAGTTACAAGGTATTTTATGTTAAAGGATTAAAGGAGATTGAGGTTTCTCCCCAACATCCAGCCAGCGTCCGTCGCCAAGGACAGGTCTCTTTCTTTCTTGGCTTCAACATCAAGGGACCTGTGGCTTACAACATAAGATATGAGCAGTAAATGTACAGCACTGTGCAGAAGTCAGAGAGTATCATTTGTTTAATTAACTCCTAGTGCAAATGACTAGGAAGTACATGTTATTCATTTTATAGCAAATATTTGTGAAGAGAAGAAATGCAAAATAATCCTCTTGCATAAAGTAATTCCTCTATTAGATTAAAGACTGCATAAAGATGTTCCTCTATTAGATGTACAATGTTTTCCTGCAGACTGAGTGCTCCTATAACTTTTCTAGCCTTTACAGTAGCTTTAGCTGCCTGGGGAACTTACAGACCAATTGCATGCATTGTAAATATCACATGTGACACTACTCAGCTAATCAGATCTGTGCATTACGATGAGAACTGAGACTCCGGTGAGTGGCACACACACAGGGGAGGGACGAGGAGAGAAACAGCAGTCAGAGAAGAAAGTGAGTCAGATTATCTTACTTAGTGTTCTCTAGAATGAAAAAACTGGCAATAAATATTGTTGAAATATTGCTGAATTGTACTTTATTTGATTTGATTTTCAGTTGTTGACTGTATAAGATGTTGATATACCTACTGGGCTACTTCAGTAAAAAAGTATATGGCACATATAAAGCAAGTTTTAAAGCAAGTCATGAAGCAAGTTAGACATGATGTTCCGGACCTTTACTTGAGGAAATTTTCTTTAACTGGGCCTTATTGAACTTTAATTAAAGACCTTTGTTCTAAACCTTTAGTACAATTCCAGACACTTGTATAAGGTTCAGTCAGCTAAGCAGTAAACTTCTTTCACAAGGCATGAGTTAAAATGGACCTTCTCTGGACCATTTCTCCAGACTCATTTGCACAAAGGAATCACATTCATGTTTCAGCAATGTCATATAATGCAGATATGCTGGAGCAAATAATGAGTAATTAGTGAAGATCTTTAAAAAGTCCAATGATTGTTTGGCTGATAGCTTGACAAATCATACCACGTGAAGAATAAGGAAAGAATTGGTTTTGAGTGCTGTCTGTTTTTTAAATATGAACTTCTCGGTGGTGGGTTTAATGTGGACTACTTCATTTATGGAAAGTGTAAACGCAATCGAGTGACAAATTTAATGTGCCTTTTAGTGACATTTAAATGGGATATTGAAATGTAAGTAAATAATATCACAAACTGTCTTCTTTTCAATAAAGGACTACTCTAATGATAACTGCCCAAAGTCATTTTTGCATGGATATAAATTGAAAACTAAAATCTGTGTGGCAGCTGTCAGGAACTGCAATTTCAGCAAATAAGGATAAAACCACTTTAAGAAAAGTTTAACTTAAACTGTATTTTGTTGACTTATGTGAACTGCTAAAAAATGTCAGTTAGTTGTACTTTTGACTGAACTAAGTTGTGAAAGTTTTTAAAAAGCTATAGCTATAGCATATATGCAGAAAGTTGACTTAAAAGATAAAATTGGATTTTTTAAAGTGACTGATGTGGTTATGCTCACTCTACTCAACAATCTGATGGAAGATCTCAGGAAAACACAGAAGTCTGGAAAGGCCATGAAGTAGTAAGAATTTGCTGGATTGTTATCTTGAGATCACAAGGTAACACTCCAGAAAATTGTAGCCACAGCTCATGGCCTCTCCGGACTTCACGTCATTATTAAAGAAGGCAGAGAGTAAGACGTCGTGTTCTGAGACACATAAGCTGGACACCTGTCCCATCGCCGTCTTTTAAAGATCAGAGCATAAACTTTGTCTCCTCTGCAGACCATTTTTTTGTTTGTTTGTTATTTGGACAGCAATCTCTGTTTTTACTGGTTTTACAGTCCAGGCTGAAACATTTCTTATAACTTCATAGTAAATGAGCGGAGCTAATGTGCTGTAGGCTGGATAGGATATATGTAAATATGCTGGGTTTCATGACATCACAAAGGCAAACTTAATTCCTATACATGGACAGTGTAGACACGGGAGTGAAGATTTTGAAACTAACATTTTTTACATATTATATCGAATTCTCCTCTCCTTGGATCACCACCTTATCGTGGTGGAGGGGTTTGCGTGCTTGAATGATCTTAGGAGCTATGTTGTCTGGAGCAAAAGCTCCTGCTAGGGTCTCCCATGGCAAACTGGTCCTAGGTGACAGGTCAGACAAAGTGTGATCCATAATAACCCCTATGAAGACACAAAAGCAGGACTTGTGTACCCTGCCCGGAACAGGGTTACCGGGGCCCCACCCTGGAGCCAGGCCTGGGGGAGGGGCTCGCCAGCGAGCGTCTGGTGGCCGGGCATTTACTCATGGTGCCCGGCCGGGCCCAGCCCGAAGGAGTTACATGAGTCCCCCCTCCCATCTACCCACCACCAATGGGAGGGGCAGTAGTAGGGGTTCGGTGCGTTGTGGATCGGGCAGTGTCCAAAGGCGTGGGCCTTGGCGTTCTGATCCTCGGTTGCTGAAATTGGCTTTTGGAACTTGGAACGTTACCTCACTGGCGGGGAAAGAGCCTGAGTTGGTGCGCGAGGTTGAGAGATACCGGCTAGATATAGTCGGGCTCACCTCAACACACAGCTTGGGATCTGGGTCCAATCTCCTTGAGAGGGGCTGGACTTTATTCTTTTCTGGAGTTGCCCATGGTGAGAGGCGGCGGGCAGGTGTGGGCTTTCTCATAGCCCCTCGACTCGGTGCCTGTATGTTGGGGTTTTCTCCGGTGGACGAGAGGGTAGCTTCCCTACGCCTTCGGGTTGGGGAACGGGTCCTGACTGTTGTCTGTGCTTATGCACCGAACAGCAGTTCAGAGTACCCAGCCTTCTTAGAGTCCTTGGGAAGGGTGCTTGAAGGTGCTCCTCCTGGAGACTCTATTGTCCTACTGGGGGACTTCAATGCTCACGTGGGCAATGACAGTGAGACCTGGAGGGGTGTGATTGGGAGGAATGGCCTCTCTGATCTGAACCCGAGTGGTGTTCAGTTTTTGGACTTCTGCGCAAACCACAGTTTGTCCATCACGAACACCATGTTTGAACACAAGGATGTCCATAAGTGCACATGGCACCAGGACACCCTAGGCCGCAGTTCAATGATTGACTTTGTAGTCGTGTCATCGGACTTGCGGCCATGTGTTTTGGACACTCGGGTAAAGAGAGGAGCTGAGCTGTCAACTGATCACCACCTGGTGGTGAGTTGGATCAGGTGGTGGGGGAAGATGCCGGTCAGACCAGGCAAGCCCAAACGTATAGTGAGGGTTTGCTGGGAACGTCTAGCAGAAGAACCTGTCAGATTGATCTTCAACTCACACCTCCGTCAGAACTTTGACCAGATATCGGGGGAGGTGGGGGACATTGACTCAGAATGGGCCATGTTCCGTTCCTCCATTGCTGAAGCGGCTGACTGTAGCTGTGGCCGTAAGGTAGTTGGTGCCTGTCGGGGCGGTAATCCTCGAACCCGGTGGTGGACACCCCAGGTGAGAGATGCCATCAAGCTGAAGAAGGAGTCCTACCGGGCATGGTTGGCCTGTGGGACACCAGAGGCAGCTGGCAGGTATCGACAGGCCAAGCGATCTGCGGCTTCAGTTGTCGCCAAGGCAAAAACCCGTGTATGGGAGGAGTTTGGTGAGGCCTTGGAAAGTGACTTTAAGTCGGCTCCGAAAAGATTCTGGCAAACCGTCAGGCGACTCAGAAGGGGAAAGCAGTGTGCCACTAGCACTGTATATAGTGGAGATGGTGTGCTGCTGACTTCGACTGAAGACGTCATTGGGCGGTGGAAGGAGTACTTTGAGGACCTTCTCAATCCCACCGACACGTTCTCCAGTGAGGAGGCTGAGTCTGGGGACATGGGAATAGGCTTGTCCATTACTGAGGCCGAAGTCGCTAAGGTAGTTAAGAAGCTCCTTGGTGGCAAGGCTCCAGGGGTGGATGAGATCCGCCCTGAGTTCCTCAAGGCTCTGGATGTTGTGGGGCTGTCTTGGCTGACACGCCTTTTCAACATTGCGTGGACATCGGGGGCGGTGCCACTGGATTGGCAGACTGGGGTGGTGGTGCCTCTTTTTAAAAAAGGGGACCGGAGGGTGTGTTCCAACTACAGGGGAATCACACTCCTCAGCCTCCCTGGCAAGGTCTATGCAGGGGTACTGGAGAAGAGAGTCCGGCTTATAGTCGAACCTCGGATCCAGGAGGAACAGTGCGGGTTCCGCCCTGGTCGTGGAACACTGGACCAACTCTTCACCCTCTCCAGGATTCTGGAGGGTTCATGGGAGTTTGCCCAACCAGTCCACATGTGCTTTGTGGATCTGGAGAAGGCATTCGACTGTGTTCCCCGGGGTATTCTGTGGGAGGTGCTTCGGGAGTACGGGGTACATGGCTCTTTGCTACGAGCCATTCAGGCCCTGTACAAACAAAGCAGGAGTTTGGTTCGCATGGCCGGCAGTAAGTCAGACTCGTTCCCAGTGAGAGTTGGACTCCGTCAGGGCTGCCCTTTGTCACCGATTCTATTCATAATTTTTATGGATAGAATTTCTAGGCGCAGTCAAGGGATGGAGGGTGTCCGGTTTGGTGACCTCAGGGTCACATCGCTGCTGTTTGCAGATGATGTGGTCCTATTGGGGACATCAGGCCGCGAACTTCAGCTTTCGCTGGATCGGTTTGCAGCCGAGTGTGAAGCGGCTGGGATGAGAATCAGTACCTCTAAATCCGAGACCATGGTTCTCAGGCGGAAAAGGGTGGAGAGCCCTCTCTGGGTCGGGGATAGGCTCTTGCCTCAAGTGGAGGAGTTCAAGTATCTCGGGGTCTTGTTCACGAGTGATGGTACAAGGGAGCGGGAGATTGACAGGCGGATTGGTGCTGGGTCAGCAGTGATGCGGGCTCTTTACCGGTCTGTTGTGGTAAAGAAAGAGCTGAGCCATAAGGCAAGGCTCTCGATTTACCGGTCGATCTACGTTCCCACCCTCACCTATGGTCATGAGCTTTGGGTAATGACCGAAAGAATAAGATCGCGAATACAAGCGGCCGAAATGAGTTTCCTCCGCAGGGTGTCTGGACTCTCCCTGAGAGATAGGGTGAGAAGTTCAGTCATCCGGGAGGGACTCGGAGTAGAGCCGCTGCTTCTTCACGTCGAGAGGAGCCAGCTGAGGTGGTTCGGGCATCTGGTTAGGATGCCTCCTGGACGCCTCCCTCGGGAGGTGTCACAGGCGAGTCCACCCGGGAGGAGACCCCGGGGAAGACCCAGGACACGCTGGCGCGACTATATCGCCCAGCTGGCCTGGGAGCGCCTTGGAATCCCCCTTGGAGAGCTTGTGGAAGTGGCTGGGGAAAGGGAGGTCTGGGCTTCATTGCTTAGGATGCTGCCCCCGCGACCCGAACCCCGGAGAAGCGGAAGATAATGGATGGATGGATGGATGGATATATCGAATTCTGCTATTTAAAATAAACAAGGACAGTTCAGTTGGCCATCATATGGAGCCTTTAATGTCAAAATAAAAAATGAGATGGTCAAACGCGAGTCTGGAAAACAGGCTAAGTTTTCTAGATTGATCCAAGACATTAAAGGAAAAGAAAGCACACATATGTGTGTTTTAGTCCTGAAAAGTGCCTCAAAGAAACTAGATCAAGATCCTTTTCTTCCACAAGCATAGTAAAATAAGTTTTATAAAACAAAAAGAGAGTTCTAAAGTCTCCTTAATGGTTCAACATAACAGTGATTGCACGAAAATTATTTCTTTTTTTGCATTACTGTGTAACAATTTCACCTCCCAGCTTGTTTTTTTTTTTTTTTTAAATAAAAAAAAAACTTCATGTTGCACCAAGTAAAGCTTTTTCATTATAATATATGTTTTTCCGCAAGAGGTCCCGTTTATTAGAATTAGAAAGCACAACAGACTAACGTTACTGCATAAATCACGCTGCACCTGCACCAGTTACGAGCTTCTCCTGTGAGTGCATTTCTTTTTCCACCTGTACTGCGACAAACCCCGCCCTCCTGCGCCAGGATTGGTCAGCAGGTCGTCCTCACAATACGTCCTCCAATCCTCGTGTACACAGCAGGGTGACACTAGCCAATCAGAGCAGAGTGGTGACATTGAGGCTGCGGCGGAATTTGAGGGGAACCTGGTTTCTTATCTGAGGTGAGTTGACTGTACTGTGTGACTGACATGTCAGCTTAAGTGTCTTAAGTAGCTTAGAACCTGCTTGGTTTAACGTTCCAGGTAACGCTAGCTAGAACACCGCTAGCCCTGTCACTGTGTTGTCGGCGGCTGTTTCTCGGTTTTAGCTAGCTTACATAACGCGGAGTAAAGCGGAACGTTTGGGGATGTTTTGGTACTTATTAGTTGCCCAAGACGCCTGTTTGTCGTTTAGCTTGTATGCTACTTAGTAAAGACATAAAATTGTCAGTAATGTCAGTTTTCGTGAACATTCTGTGAAGTTTTGAGTGGGATTTGTCAGCAGGATTTCTCAAAGGCCGTGAACTGAACTGGGAGTCTGAGGACTGTCCGGTCTGAATCGGTGTCCGCTAATCGCTCTCTCAGTAAAATGTCAGTAAAGCCTCTAAGTCAGCGTCTGTGGAGGTTCACTGTTTTTGTTGTGTGTCCTTCTGTCCAGAAAGTCTCTCACGGCCTTTCTGCTCATCACAGCAGAGCAGAGGCAGAGAGTGAACGCAAATCAGATGACGGTTCGTCTCACTTTCTGTTCCAATCTGCAGCACTTCACTGCGTTTCCGTAAACCGCTTCCTATGTATTATTAAGCTTAAAGGGAAACTCCACCGATTTTCCAAAATCTCTGCTAAATTAACCGGCTGACATGTAAGCAGAGTCGTTCAGAGTGGTTTGGTGTCAAACGCTCCGTTCAAGAGAAACTTACAGACCAAGAATTGTTTACAGTAGTGGTGATAGGAACCAGACGTCCACCTTAGTTACTGAATCATTTCACATCAAACTACTCTAAATGGCTTTATTCACATCCCAGTGACTGAATTATAAAGAAATTTTGAAAAGTCGGATGTCATTTCTTTTTAACTTTAGTCTTTGTCTGGAAAGTGTCTGGATTAAAGTGTCTGTAGTGTATTTATTTATGTTTTGTTTTAAATGTCTTTTCTCTTTCAACAATAGGGCTGTAACATTCGACTGTGACATTAGACATTAATCAATCATTTGGATTATAAATCGCATTGTAAACTAATAATGAAGAGAACAAAGGTGAATAACATTCCAGATTTTACCAGTGTAATGAACAGTCCTGCTAATACAAAAGATAAAACCTCTTTTTCCTGTCAAAATTGGAAACTTAGGATGTGCAAAGTAGCAGCAATGAAATATAACAAAATGAAATGAGTTTCGCTTAATCAAGTAAATAAAAACCCAGTCTAAATTTAAACAGTGCGTTCTGATGTCTGTCTACACTCCCCTGTGTGTTTGCATAGATCGACCTCTTGAAACTGTCTGTGAGCGTTCATGTGGTAGGGTGGACTCAAGTGGCCTGGAGGTTACTGTGTTGGCATGATTAGAAGAAGATTGAGCAGAAGGCTGGTTAAATGGTTCTCTTTACCCATTTCTTTATAGCAGACATTGTCTAAAATCCAAACAGCACTATAAAAGATCCTTCACCATGGTATTGCACACAACTCTTTACACACAAAAAAAGCCCCAAATGCATGACAGGCATTTTATCACTCTTCCTTGACTATCCTTACTTAATTTCTCTCTCTACCTCAGGGTACATAATGGCAGCGAGACTAGCCATCTTACTTGCAGCAGCTAGACCCCCTTACCTAGACTGGGCCTCTCCTTAAAAACCTATAGCCCCTCCCAGTGGACTAAACCAAAATTAAATTCAGGTATTCATAAGGCAACAGTCACATTCCTATTGACAATACACACATACTCAGCATTTACTTCAAGTACATACACAATATATGCAAAAGTATTCACTCGCCCATCCAAATCATTGAATTCAGGTGTTCCAGTCACTTCCATGGCTACAGGTGTATAAAACCAAGCCCCTAGGCCTGCATACTGCTTCTACAAACATTAGTGAAAGAGTGGGTCGCTCTCAGGAGCTCAGTGAATTGGAATCAATCACCAAGCACGATGCAAAGCATTGAACGCAGTGGTGTAAAGCGCTGCTACTGGACTCTAGAGCAGTGGAGACGTGTTCTCTGGAGTGACGAATCATGTTTTTCCGTCTGGCAATCCATTGGATGAGTCTGGGTTTGGCGGTCGCCAGGAGAACGGTACTTGTCTGACTGCATTGTGCCAAGTGTAAAGTTTGGTGGAGGGAGGACTGTGGTGTGGGGTTGTTTTTCAGGAATTGGGCTCGGCCCCTTAGTTCCAGTGAGAGGAACTCTTAGTGCTTCAAAACCATGAGATTTTGGACAATTTCATGCTTCCAACTTTGTGGAAAGCCTTCCCAGAAGAGTTCAAGTTGTTATAGCTGCAAAGGGTGGGCCAACATCATATTGAACCTTATGGATTAAGAATGGGATGTCACTCAAACCCGTATGCATGTGAAGGCAGACAAGCAAATACTTTTGGCAGTATAGTGTATATCTGCCGATGTAATTCAGGGCCAGTGTTCAATATTAGCAATTAGTTTATTATCAGTTTTGTTTTTCTTTTTCCCAGGTGCACCCCTGTCCCCGTGTCCCTCCCAGACCTGCAGGAATACAAGAGGACCGAATGATGAGCGCCGTCATTCTCTCCAGGAAACAGGTAAGTAACTGTCTCTTTATGTTAATTAAAATAAAAGGCTCCTTCATGCCTTTGTCTCTTTTAGTCTTTGTTCATGGCTGTTGGTGATGTGCTAGAGCAGCTATGCAACAACAATGCAGTGCTTCAAAATGTAAATGTTATTAGGAACGTGAACAGGGTTGCTGTGATTAATAGTTACTTACTTCTCGATTTAAGACGGCCTGCGTTTTGAAATAGAAACTGTTACAACTCATAACAACATAAGATGGCTTTAAGCATTAATATTACCTAACTAGCTAGCACAGCTAACATATTGCTATGAATGTTCAAGTGAGCAGTTGTGTTGCATTCTTAGATGCCAGCTGAGGTCGGCTTTACAAACAGCACAACTGACAACCTTGTTTCCTGAGTTTAGCGTGAAATTCTACCTCACTTTTGAAGATTGCCTTGATGCCTTTTCTCATTGCTGCCAGTATGGCCACAGCTGTAGAGGACACCAGTGTTTTGGAGGAGGAGTTGACCTGCCCTGTCTGGACCTGTACCGTGACCCTCGGCTCCTGCCGTGTAGCCACAACTTCTTCTTGCCGTGCCTGTGGAAGCTGAAGGGGCGCTCAGAGCGAGGGCAAAAGAACTTCAAGCTCGCCAATATTGCAGATGGGTTCCAGTGCTGGTGTCAGGCCCGAATACCCTGTATCTGGCAAGCAGTGCCCCACCCACAGGACTGAGGGGCTGTGATTACTGCCCCCCAGAGCCCATGGATACGAACAAAGGGTCTACAGCGTTGAAGACGTGCCTGAAGTGCGAGGTGTCTATGTGTCCAGAGCATGTGCAGCCCCACCTGGAGCTCCCAGCTTTTCGGGAGCACCCGCTGGTGGAGCCACTAGGCGAAATGAGAAAGAAGAAGTGTGCAGAGCATGACGAGATGTTTCGCTATTCTTGCGTGGACGAACGCACATTTCTGAGTAACGCGTGCACCATCGAGGGAGGCCACAGTGGACACAACATCAAAAACACCATGAAGGATATGTGGGTAGGACACTTCATGCACAGTAGCCACATTTACATGCAGCATGAAAATTCGCTAATATTCGGAATAATGGTTAAATCTGAATAGAACGGACATGACATGTAAACACCTCAATCAGAATACAGTAGACCTAATCTAATTGAACGAGGTGGGTTATCCTGTAAATAATCTGTTAAATAGAACACGTAAACGCCTGTGTCTGATTACATTCCCAGTCGGAAAGTTTAAGTCCATTCTGCATGCATGTTGCGTCATAGTGAAAGTTTATAACATTCAACATGGCGGAGCAGGTATGCAGAGGAGACGAAGGTTATGCTCTGATCTTTAAAAAACAGCGGTGGGACGGACGTCCAGCTTATGTGTCTCAGAACACGACATCTTCCTCTCACCCTTTTTTCTGAGTCTGGCAACATTTTAGAGCAATTCAAAACACAAGCACTGCTCACTGCTGCTCATCTCACTCTGACTGGAGTCATGTGATGCTCGTTGTCATGGTTACATCTACACTGTGTGGTTCTCTACACATGCACGTAATTTTGATCTGATTACTTGTAGTGAGCATGTAAACAGATTTTCCATCAGATTGTTGAGTAAAGTGAGAATAAACACCTCAGTCTTAATATATAATTGGTATGTATTCAGTCATCAGGCATCAGTCAGGCATCTCCTGTGACTACATGTGAGATTTCGTCTTATTGTAGACAGTTGCCATTAAGTCATGTGGGCAGAATAATATAAACATTTATGTTCCATACCTGGTAATACATTGTAATTACAGTTAACAAACATACTTCAGTACCAAAACTGGTCTGGTGTTGCTTTGAAAAAGAAAATATTTATTAAAAACCTTACATTAATGAAAACATTGCTGTTGTGACAGTGATGGTCCCTTCTGCTGATCTAGTCTACCCTAATGTTGTCCAGTATCTACTGCAGGAACAGCTTGTTTCAGTGTTCACATTACAAATAAACAGTGGACACCCTGGTTAAATTTCACATATTGTTGATCTACTAAGTAAAAATAAGGCACTCAGAGAACACATCTACACATTTTAATACACAATTACTGTTCATTTACTGACCTGGATAATAATAAAGCATAATGTGAAAAATTATGGCATATCTTATATTTTGGTTTTTTTTCCCCCAAGACTTTAAACTTCACAAATAAAATAAAAAACTGTGCAGTAGAATTTGTAGAAGATGCCATACTTCAGCTCATTCCCTGTTGAGCATTTATTGAACTACAACGAATGCTCACCTGTAAAAAAAACAAAAAAAAATAAATAAATAAATAAAATAAGTACATAAATATTTTGTTTCATACCTGAACATACGGTTTACAGTCATATGCAAACTTTACATTTAATTTGTTTTCTTTAAGCATAAAACACGAGAGGGAGTGTATTATCGTGAAATAACATCACGGCTGTGATCGTGATAACACACACCTCAAGTGTTCTATTACTTTATTTAACTGTTCTATAAAAGCAAGAAATAAACAAATCAGGCCGTGATTGCGGTGTTTAATATGTTTTAATGTTCAGTTTTCCTTGCACCAAATTATAATTCCTAAACGAGCAGCTTGCTGCTACATCAGAGTAACGAACTCTACCCACTCGCTGCACAGCTGGAAGTTTGTTCTCCAGCTTCTTACACTAAATTTCCAAAAAGTCATCAGCACTGAGCAGATTTTCAGTCGACAGCTGTGACAGAAGAACACCTAAACAACCATTTACCAAACGTTTAGTCTGACCTTCAGACTAAATCAGACTGAGCCATGAAACTGCCACAATATCAAGTTTAGCTCAGTTTTGTTTTTTTTGGAAGATCAGTGTTAATGTTGTTTGGTTCCAGCCAGTCCGTGAAGCTTCTTACAGCCTGTTTAGTTTGGCGAATGGTATTGAGTAATGGTATTGATTTTTGGCCGATTCCAGGTTGTTTAGGTTTCTTCTCTCACAGCTACCAACTGACAAGCTTGCTCAATGGTGATGACATTTTGGAAATTGAGGGTAGTCTTATCTACAGAATCTGGCCAAATCGTCTGTAGGTCAATGACAATTAATATTCAATCATTATAAATATTTGTTGTTTGTTTATCTTTTTTGCAATGCTTCCATACCCAGTTACGACTTGCTTCTCAGGGACTAGAAAAGTTTTATTTGCCCTCCTTACTGGGCCTGTTATTCACCCTCTTTGTTGCCTTAGACCTTCATGGAAGAGGCTGAGCAGCGGGTGGAGGCCTTAAGAGGCACCCTGAGGACCCGGCTGGTAGGTTTTCTGTCATCACTATGTGAGAGTTTGCACATGCATGAGGCAGAGCACAGCCTCAGCGTCCAGCAGAACTTAACTTGTATCGCTGAGGACCGCAGCCGCCTAGCAGACATCCACACGGGCATCGAGCGGCTGCTGCAGGAGCATGACCCCTTCCAGTTCATCAAGGTCAGTGACTCATGCAGGGGTCCACATCTGTATTGCCCTACAAAAGCAAAGAACTGTGATTTCACAAACAGTGAAACTGGGGAAAACCACTGCTCAGGTCTGTTGTGCTGCTGAGAATATATGTAGGTGTGTAAATGTTCAGTATTAGAGGAGACTGGAGGGGCGCTCCAAAGAGAAACAAGCTAGAGGGATGAGGCCCAATCCCGTTTCACCCCTCGCTCCTACCACCTAGCTTTACACCTAGCTTTACTCCACTAAAGTGTTAGGGCTACATGACCCTCCAAACGGAGGTTTTTCAGAGGCTCACCTCAAATGGAGTGTTATGAGAAAAAAAGAAAATCTGGCAAGATGCCTGCCGATAATCTTTGTTTAATGTCGTATTATGGTCCTTTTCTTCATAACAAGTGTAAACAATCGCTAGTATGCTGTTGTCTCAGGTGATAGCTAAATTTCCCATTCCACCTTAAATTCTGATGCCTGAAACACCAGAATGTGACTGCTGCTCTATTAAAGGAACAAGAAAATTCGACTGAAAAGCTAGCAAATAGCTGACTTCAGCTTTATATCACCAAAGAATAAGGGTGGGCGACAATAAATATTTGCCCACCCTTTGAAAGCATATGATGCGCTAAATGTAACCAAAGCCCAGCGATGAGGAGCTGAAGTTTACGATCCTCTTTCACTGCAGACTGGCAGGGTCGCCTACAGAACAGCGCTAGTAGCCTGAAGATGAAGTAATGCACTTTTTAGTTGAGGGTCCATTTTGTTGGGAAGATTTGTCACTGCCCCTGGTAACTCAGCAACAAGGGGTAAGGTGACACTCGAAAACAAGGGATGGGGTAAAAATAAGAAATGGTATTGAGCTTTACTGTGTGTATTCTCTCTGAAACAGAAGGAGAAACTGTTGGCACAAAACTTTTGAAGGCTGTTTTGGATATACACTGTATTCTTTTACTGTCTAAAGCTCATTATTTGAGCTTTAGAATTGTCTACATTAATCTTGTAGTTGTTACATAGTCACACGCCAGACATTGGGGGAATCTGTAACATTGTGGTTATCTGGTAAAACTCCCATCTAATTAAGCACCACAGTTGCCATTTCATTAAATTGTTTGGTTACTAATAATTCATCCATCCATCCATTTTCTGCCGCTTCTCCGTCAGGGTCGCGGGGGGTGCTGGAGCCTATCCCAGCAGTTATCGGGCGGAAGGCAGGATACACCCTGGACAATACCTTTGCCAAACTCACATTTTGCAAGGTTTGAAGCTAACGAAGCTTCTTGTAAACAACCAAACACAACATGAAGAGTTTTCACATGGTCAACCCATTCGGAGGAATACACCACGATATCATCTAGGTATACTTCACTATTAGAAACGCCCATCAACGCACGATTCATTAAAGGCTGGAACATAGCCGGAGCGTTTCGAAGGCCGAAAGCCATTACAGAATACTCCATGAAATTATTTGGTGTAACAAAAGCCGAGACTTCAGCTGCACGTGGAGTTAAGGGCACTTGCCAGTATCCCTTAAGCAAATCCAATTTCCACACATACTATGCTGCGCCCACTTTGTCTACACAATCATCCATGAGTGGTAAAGGAAATGAATCAGGTTTTGTTACTGCGTTAACTTTCTTACAGTCAATACAAAAATGCACTGTACCATCTGGCTTTGGTACCAAAAGGCAGGGCGGACTCCATGCACAAGTACTCTGTACTGCCAAACCATTTTCAATTAAATATTCAACCTCCTGCATAAGCTGTCCCTTAATCGGGGTTGACACGATATGCATGCTGCTTAATAGGTAAATGATCACCCACATCAATATCATGAGACACAAAGTGAGTGCGTGAAGTGACATGTGAAAACAGATCACAGTGAGACTGGATCATCCGAACAATATTATTGCAGGAACCATCAGATAAATAAAACAAAAAAGACCTCAAGTCTCCCAAAATTTCTGAGTTCTGCAGATGAGCTCCAGACAAGGAACTACTTCGCAGGCTCAAACCATCTTCAGCAGAATCAGGTGCAGAAGATAACACGGACAAAGCAACAACAGGGGCAACAGACGCAGAACCCTCAGGTTTCATACATTCAAAACCATCTTTTCTACAAAAATAGGGCTTTAACATATTAATATGGCATACCCTCATTTTTCATTTTCTATCAGGAGTACGAATTACATAATCGGTGTCATTAAGATTAGCCTCGACTATGCATGGACCACAAAACTCAAATGCATGGAACACAAATACACGGTCACCAATGAAAAAGCAACGAAAAGCCTCCCTTTTATCAAAGTGCGCTTTCATTTCACCTGGGCTGAGGATAATGAAGCTCGAGCTAAATCACATGCATGATGTAAACACTCACAAAACAAGCTAAGCTAGGAGTAGTTTACACGGACATCCATTTTTCCTTCAACAGCTTCAGTGGTCGTCACACCGTCTCTCACACTGCAAACCGACTTAAGTTTAAGACTAAAGTTAAAAGAGATTGACTAAAGTGTCTGATGAAATCTCTCCAGCGTATCTTGAGACTCTGGATGATATACACTAGATACTTGATGTTTTATGTTTAATTGAGACACCTTTTTAAATAACTGAGACATAAAATTTTAACCTTGGTCAGTCTGTACAACTCGAGGAAGTCCAAAAGTAAAAAAACTTTAGAAGGGCCCTCACAGTAGCCTTGGATTTTAAAGAACGCAAGGGCACAGCCTCTGGAAAATGTGTTGCAGCACACATAATAGTTAGTAGGTAATATATGGGCAGCCTTCGGCTGCGGATGTGGTCCTACACAGTCAAGAATAACACGCTCCAACGGTTCACCCACAGCAGGAATGGGCTGGAGAGGAGCGGGTGAAAAAACTTCACTTGGCTTACCAGCAAGTAGTCATGTATGGCATGACCTATAGTACTTCAGATTTTAACCCAGGCCAAAAGAAATGCCAAAGGATACCTTTGTAAGTTTTAGTTACACTCAGATGTCCAGCAAACTGTGATTATGGCCTGAGCTTAGGACCTGCGCACAAAATTTCATGGGTACAACTAATTGGTAAACTGAACCTCACTCTACATCACTATAGATCATCACAATACATCACAATTTGTTCTCTCTCAACGGACAGTGGCAGTTCTAATTCAACTCCACAAACAGAGGACAAGGACTCAGACTGCGTTGCACCAGAAACTGGCGAATCTTCTGGAGAAACATTGGGGCTATCATTAAAAGACATCAGATAGATCCACAGTTTCGCCAAACTTACGAGATTGCGCTCTCATCACTACACAGGCAGGAAAAACAGAAGGGAATTCAGACACCATATCTACTACTTTTTGAGACCCTTCTAATTCAAACATCATAACATAAATTACCTCTGGAAGGGGCAACACCTTTCCGTCAGCTAAATCATTCCTAAGAGTCAATTCAACGCCCTCCACAGGTAGCTGAGAACGGACAGCAACTTTAACCAATCCTGAAACCAGTTTAGACTGAATATATACATTGTGTAAGGGAACTCACACCACCCCCAATTCAATTCCTGTACCAAAACATCCAAACCACGTATCATTAGAAAAAGGTAGAACATCATCGAGAATAAATGACTGCTGCACCTGTGTCCCAAAGAATAGTAATAGGAGTGGGGTCTTCCCTACCAGTCAAAGACACATTACCTATAAAAATAAATGGATTATACACAGAATCAATTTCCTGGCAAGTTGAGTCCAACAGAGTGGGAGAAACATGCACAAAGCCAACTCCTTTTGGCGCTTGCCCCTTATATAGATTTATCCTCTTTAAAGCTGGACAAACAGCGATAAGATGGCTGAATTCGTGGCAATGAAAACACTCCCAGTTTTCATTTTGTGTCGATGGTTTAGATGTTTTCAAATGGTTTTTCAAATGCACCACAGTCTTCTCCAGTAACACATTTTAAAATTTTTCTAATAAAATAAGTTCATGGAGTTGCTCATAATTAATAATTAGTCACCTTGCTGGACTGACTCTGACACTGACTCTCTTTATCAAAAAGCCCTTCTCACGGGCAAACTCAAGGCAGTTTTCAAATGATTACAACATTTTTGGCAATAAGCCTCAGGGACCAACTCATAAGCCCTTAGCATGGTGACTTTTAATGAGTCATAATTAAGACAAGAGACAAAGCAGAGCGAACTTTTTGGGCTTTCCCAGTCAATTTACACTGCAACAAAAGCAGCCAAACCTCTCAAGGCCAGCGTAAGGCAGCAGCTATACGCTCAAATACGCCAAAATAAGAATCAACTTCAGTCTCCCTAAAAGTGGGAACCAAATGAATTTGCTTACTCACGTGGAATTCACTGGGGCTTACAGGAGAAGGGGAACAAAGACAGGGCATTTAAAACAAGCACGGGAGAGGTGGGAACCGGATTCACAGGAGACATAGGAGCCTGTGGTGTTGAAGGCAAAGCTTCAACCCGACGAGTGCGCCCACATTCAAGTTCATATTGTCTAGTGCGTCATATTGTCTTATCTCATGCTCCTGACATTTAGTTTCAAGGTCAAGCTCCTTTAACCGAATAGCTAAGCTAAGAATTCCCAAACTGACCAATTAACGAATGCAAAACAGGATCCTCACTTATAACAGGAATTTTAGCTGAAGCTTCACCCCCAACTGCCGGCTTTTCCCCAGACACCAGACTCCCTAAATCTGAACTAGAAACTGAACCGGAAGGCATGGATTGCACTGTCTTGTCTTTAAAGTCATCTAAAGATGGATATAACTGGTGTTTTGCTGTTTTATCTCTGTCTTTTTCTAGAACCTCAACTTTTGCTTCAAGAAGAACAAGCGAAGGCTGTGTACTTTCACAGGTTTTCTGTGCACTAACGGTGGCACGTTTGTGATCAGCACATTCTTCTTTTAATCGGTCAATTTTGTTCTCCCATAAGCAGAGCGTGCCACTGTCTGAAAATCTGAACACACCCCTCACAATCTTTCTTTTTTACAGCTTTAGCAAGAACTGTGAAACACTGCTCCTGACTCCACTCGGAGCTTTCTGGAAGATCAGACTTTTTACAGGGTTTGGCCTTTCTTTTTAGACAAAATGTGTCTAGCAGCATTGATAAATCTACCTCAAATGCTCTTGTGTCTGCATATTGAGGAGATGTGGATTCTGTAGTATTATGAGTAGAACCAGCCACACCTCTGGAAAACCAAACGCGGGTTCCTTTCTGCATTTTAAGTGCTAATACTTTAAACTTACATAATTACAAACAAAATAAAACCAAAACCAGTAAAGTAGATCTGAACTCTTCCCCGAGTCAGGATGCCACCTTGAACTCTGATCAGGAACTAAGAAAGATCTACAATGAACAGAGTCTCTAAAACTGTCCCTCAGTAAGAAACACCTTTCTACTGGATGTACGGCCAACAAACAGGAGTAAGTCCTGCAACCTTACGAACACCGTTAGTGTATGAGGTGAAAGTTCAGTGTCTTTACAGCACAGGATTAGCCACCAGCAGACAGTCATCAGAGTCTTGTATTCCGTCCAACTGCAGCAGATGTTTACAGCATCTCAAAATAGGAGCTTCACATTTCAGTAGCTGGTCAGTAATCAGAGGGGTGGGGAACTGAGGGCTGGAGTCCAGCACAGGTTGGTGGTTTCACTGCTACAACACAGCAACTAAACCTGGTCAGTAACAGCTGAGGACCATCAAATGTGTTTTAGCAGCAAAATGGGTAAAGTATGCTGGACTAAAGTGCTCCAGCACTGGACTTCCTCACTATCACAGCAAACAGGGCCATTTCTAGCCACGAGGGATAAAAGCCATTACTTTTACCCACAATTATGATATTTTGTTTTATGTAATTTGTGTCAGTCACAACATAAACAGAAAGCCATCGATATAAAGCTACAGACCAAATGATGCAGAAATCATACACACAACACAAACAGATGCTGTGGTTTATTTGTTTATTTCATTATTTTAGTTTGGAACTTTACAACTTTGAACAGGAAGCACTTGTTGCAATCCTCATACTTATTCTATGGCACTAGGATTCGTAATCGTGGTAGAAATGTCATATTTTAAGCTTTTTTTTCGTCCTCATCGTCTTCGGTGCCTTAAAAAGACTAATTTTAAATATCCCATCTTCAATTCTCTGATTGGCTGGTTGCTTATTTATATGTAAATTTATGCAAAATTTGCATGGAGGATGAGGACGTTAAGGAGATTTGCAGTGTGCTGCATTGTGGAAAGGGTAACTACAGTGCAGGAAGTCCAGTCAAACGATGCTTCACACTGATCTTCTACACTGGTCTCTGAAGCAGAAGAAGAACCAGGATGGAATGAAGATCCAGAAGCTCAAACTGGATTTTTCACCCAGTTTATTGCAAACATCACAGCTTTAACTATTAAAGAGGAAAACTATGAAACTTATCAAACATCTTAAGCACGTAAACATCAGGACAGAAAAAACAGGACAAAGAGCCGTCCTCCAAAAACTGACACCATCCAACACACTAGGCTACATAAGTACCATGAAGAAAAGCAGAGCTGCTCAAAACCAGTCAAATCAAACAATAAACGAAGATCTTTAATAATTCAAACAGCATATATTTAAACTCCTGAACATAAGCGTTCTCTAACCAGGGAGTATTTTAAAGCATTAAAGATTTCTCAATAAACTGGATAACATTGATCATAATCGAACAGTAATATTGCTTGTTTTTGTTTGGGCCTAAATTATCAACCTAACAACGAAATCCTGCTTTGTGAAACACCTCCCAGGTAAACATCAGGCCAGATCAAGGAGAGGAAACAGTAGCGCTCCTCGTCACCAGCAGATGGCGCAGTTCTGCGCTGTCCCTCCCCGTCACCAGTAGACGGCGCAGATCTATACTGTCCCTCCTCGTCACCAGCAGACGGCACAGATCTATACTGTCCCTCCTCGTCACCAGCAGATGGCGCAGTTCTACACTGTCCCTCCTCGTCACCAGCAGACGGCGCAGCTCTACACTGTCCCTCCTCGTCACCAGCAGATGGCGCAGTTCTACACTGTCCCTCCTCGTCACCAGCAGACGGCGCAGTTCTACACTGTCCCTCCTCGTCACCAGCAGATGGCGCAGTTCTACACTGTCCCTCCTCGTCACCAGCAGATGGCGCAGTTCTACGCTGTCCCTCCTCGTCACCAGCAGATGGCGCAGTTCTACGCTGTCCCTCCTCGTCACCAGCAGATGGCGCAGTTCTACGCTGTCCCTCCTCATCACCAGCAGATGGCGCAGTTCTATGCTTTCCCTCCTCGTCACCAGCAGATGGCGCAGTTCTACACTGTCCCTCCTCGTCACCAGCAGCAGGTGAAGTTCATTACTAATGAAAGGCTTTTAGATTTAACAGACGCTACTGAGTTTAAACCTTAAGATCTCCTTGAGCTGAAGTGAACTCAGCTTAGCTTACACAGCCCTCAGGTGGAGCTCTGACTGTGGATCAGTTCTATTTTGAAGGACTGAACTCCTCTTTATCTAGAACACGAGAACCACGGCTCTCAAAAAGATGGTTGTGGCTAACTAAACTCCCCAAAGAGAGAAAAGTGGGTGAGTTTAGATGATCTGAATGTTTCCACTGCAGATCAGGAGATTATCTCTGATTTAATTGTTGTTCTCCTCACCTGAGCGATAGTTTCCGACTATTGGAGCGAGACTGTGAGATCCACACAGTGCTCAAATAGAGAAGTCACTAATGATCACTAATTCAAAGCACTAAGAGCACCAGAACAGAAACCTGAACGGCACCATCAAATATTTCCACAATTAGCACTTTGTAAACGCTTCACAAAAGTGATGTCAGCCATCCAGAAAGCTAACGCTAACATCATTAGCATGTATGCTAGCAGGTAGACAGTGTTTTCGTAAGTGTTGTCCACATTAACATTTGAAACGTTAACAGTTAAGCCCTCCTGAGGTTTGTAACCTTTACGTTTTCCCACTGTTTACTAAAGAAACAACATTTCATGTTCATAATGTCTGATCTGCCTACCGGATAAAGAGCCATTCTTCTTTCTTCATTTAGAGTCACTGTACTTCTAAAACAACACCTCATTGGCTGATTGGCTCATCACTAATGTAACATGCAGACCATTAGCATGGTGTTTATATGAAACTCTGAGCCAGTTTTAAAGATACTGGAATAAAAAAAAGTATTGAAAATGTTGGGCATTTGAATGTTTTCCTTTCATATCTGATATTCAGACTCACAAAGTATCTTCAGAGGCCACTTGTAGCCCCAAAGACCAAAGGCTTATACAGCAGCTGAAAGACTGACCAGAGGTCTGTTGTTGTTTACAGATTTACTCCAGGTGGAGCGAGCAAGCAGTGCCTTTCTTTGAAATTACTGGTGAATAAAAGTTGTGTGAACCATTTACTGCTCACCTGTGCATTTGATGGTACCTTCATGGCTGTGCTCATCATCGCTCCCCCCCCCCCAGTGTTATTTTGCAGACATGGGCATTAAGTAATGGAGGATGAATGGTACAATGTGAAACATTAACAGTCTTTATATACTACATCAAATGAGAGAATTTAGTTTTCTATGATACGGTCTCTAAGATTACAGGCCATGATTCACCTGATCTTCCAGTCCTCATGTTTATGGTATCTCTGGAGCTCTTTCTATAAATGTGAAGACTAGTCACAAAATAATTTAAATGAAGTTAAAGTGCTAAAATGTACTGCTCATGCTCTTTCAACTCTTGTGAAAGAAAGCAAAAACAAAATAAAATGTAAAATTTCAATAATAACTGAGCATTAACTAGCATAGTAATCAGATGCATTCACTGTCAATGTGAAGACCAAAAATAAAATACTTGTAAAACTGCAGTTATTTGTTCTCCTGATTGGTCATTTGAGAAATGTGGGTGGATCGTAACGTTCATAGATGATAGAGACTAAGAGATGTTGCTCCCATAATCAAAAGCAGTTTGCTTTCTTTGATGAAAAAGACGTTAAACTAGGCAGAATGTGATCGAAGCTACTAAAACCCACACTAACACAATGAGCAAATTTAGCTCGGTAACTCAGGAAATCAGCATAATGCCCTGTCAGGAACTTCCTAAAACACGTACTAAAACACTCTTAACACATGCTTTTGTTGGAGTTTTTCTGAAATCTACACAGGGTCAAAACCTATTTAGGTTATTAATTAAGAGGTGCTGAAAGTTGCAAAGTGATTTTCAACTTCACAATTGCAATTGAAGGTTTCAAGATCAGTTCAAACAACTGTATGTAAACCACTTTCCCAAGGTCTGGAAGAAGACCCAAACTGTCACCTTCAGTTGAGAGGAAAGAAAGTCAAGAACAACCCAAGAACCTCCAAGGCACAGGCCTGGCATGTCCCGGAAGCTGCTTTTTGACACATTCAAGTTTGAGTAAAGTTTGCAAATGACCACATGCACAAAAAAGCCTTCTGAAAGCAAGTTTTATCATCAGATCAGACAAACACTGTTTGGCTACAGTGTCCACAGGTATGAGTAAAGGTGAGGTATTCAGTTCCAAAAACACTGGCCCAACTGTTAGGCATGGTGGTGGTAGTATCATGCTCTAGGGCTGTTTTGCTGTCTATGGAACTGGTGAATTGTAAAATTCCACTGGATGGAATAAAGAAGAAGGAAGCATATCTAAGACTTATTCAACACAGCCTCAAACATAGCCTTGAAGAAGTTTTTTTTTCTGACCTCTGGCATGAAGGAGTACCTGCTGCCAAACGTGTCTGTTCCCCTTTAATTTTACAAACATCCAAAAAACACAAAAACACAGTGAGAGGGTTCTTAAGCGGGTTTTATTTTGGGTTTGAATAACAGGCCTCATAAATTTGTTCTGATCTCTCAGACTTTAGACAGCACTGATCAGGAAGGACAGAGAAATGCAGAGAAGCACTGCACACATCAAGATATTGACGCTGAATGTAAATTCTTCAAGACTGCTGGTAACACTAGATATTCACCTCAGACCTGTTGAGCTCTGTGTGCCTTTTGCAGACAAACACACACAGCAGGGGGTCTATAAGTACATTGAGACTCATCAGAGAAACACCCATCACAAACACATCCCAAAAATACCTCCTAATACCCCAGCTATACGTAAAATACATGATGGCACATGTGCTGGTAAACGTCCCATACAGGATCACTGTGGTTGTGACTAAAGCCAACAGTGAATAACTCGGCTTCTTGGTTCTGTAAGGGAAGTCGCTGATTTGGGGTGGAGCTCTACAAGAGACTATACATGATATCAGTGTTATAATTAAAAGAAGTGGCAGAGTGAAGAAAACGAGAAGAGTCGCCATGAAAAACTCACAGAGGAAGAAAGAAATGAACACAATGATGGAGGTGATGATGGAGCAAGAAGGAAAGAAAAGATGAGCAGAGCAGTGTGGATGTCTCAAAGAGAGAGCGCCCTCTAGAGCCACCACTTGTTGGAGGTGAAGTCCCCAGATCATTAATCCTGACCATAAAGAAGTAAATATCCAGCATGTTGAGTTCTTCTCCCAGCAAAAATCATTCTGTAACAGTTTAGTCACTATGTATGGATTCAGAAGCAGCTCCAGCAGGTCACAAAGAAGAAGCATGATGACCAAGACTGAGATTCGGCCTCCACTCTTATGATGACCATACAGAACACGCAGAGCCCAAACTAGAGCTGGCAGACCCACACACTCTCCGGCAATGAGGAAGATGGACAGTCTGATCTTACCAGACTGATGCTCTTGTGGCGGATCATACAGAGGATAGCCGAGGAACAAGAAATGAGCCATTCTTTTTAGTCAGTCAGTGGTCGTATTTTATCCTGTGATAAAATATCAGATGAGAAATGATTTATTTTACATTTGATGATTTATGTTCTTTTATTTATGGTTGCACTACTTTACTACTGAAATAATGAAATGACTGTTCTATGAAAACAGTAAATGAGCTCTAAAACAGTAAGAACAGCATCAGCAGAGCAGTAGATCTTCCTTCATTCATTTTCAGTTAACACTAAAGTTTAGGATAAAAATCCTGATCTCACTCCTCCACACCTTTAAAATCCAACTATATATACACACTCAGTACAGACTGATTCATGTTGATTACTCCCACCTCTCACTAATAAATAAATAAAAGCAGGAAAATAAAAAACTCAATACATAAAAAAGGAAACATAAATTGATAACATATATTCTATATTTATATATTATAAATAGAATAGTAAAGAACTAAGATAAAATAAGGTTCTAAGTGAGAATAAGTACTCCAGAAGACACACTGCACATTTTAATGCATTTACTTTTTATTTTTAAATTTAAAATGTTGGGGAAAATAAAACCACAAAATGTGGCCTGTTAAAAGTTACAGCACATTTTATATTCTATTTGTTTTCTAGTATATTAAACTGAATTAAAATGCGCAAAAATGTCATATTTAAGTGTGCTCTCTGTAGAGTTTAACTAGAGTTTATTTCAAACAATCAGCAAAAACTATAAGATATAACACTGCTTAAAATGTAATTAAACATCAGATAGTTTTTTAATCTATATTGACTTTGTGCTGGTTTTCTTTATTTCTATTTATTCACTCATTTTAAACTGTAATCAAGCCATTATTACACATTATCTCTACAAAAAGTGAAAATAACAGTTAGAGATAATTTCTTTTTAAAAAGAATCAGATTTTCTGTAACTATCACTTTGGTCTTAACTAAGCCTAAAAATGAAATACGCTAATATGAAAATATACATGGATACATAATAAAAGTAAATATAGAAATGGCTAAATAAATGAAAATATAAAGGAATACATTAACAAACTGAAATACATTAAGTAGTAAACGAATACAGGGAACAAAAGCAAAATCGTTTTAAATGTTATAACACCTCTAGGCAACGTATAAACTCTACCACAAACTGAAAACATGACTAGGTAAAAAAACCTACACAGACACTGAATATGAGAGGTCCTAAAATTTCACTGCACACAAATCCAGACTTTGATTAAACACGTCTAAACAGTTTCTCTGTCAGGAGAATCTAGAACCAGTTCAGTTCCATATCACACAGCCATGATCTGCTCTTACCTCTGTGATCAGCTCTGTGCAGTGTTACTCTGAAAGAGTGAAATGAAGCTCTGAAAGAACAGAAAAGAAGACCATCACACCCTCTCTCACTCACAGTGACGAGAGGAACAGGAAGAAAGCAGATACCATTAAGTAGCTGAGAATCTATCAGCATGAGCTGAACTCTGTAAGAAAGACTCTCTAAACTCACTTGTTCTGAGTTCTAAACTGTCCTTTACGTCTAGTTCAGCTGAAAGTCCGACACTGAGGAATCAGACACTCTCACGGCCCAGATTCACTAACTTAGTGAAGTGTTTTAGTAAGTTCTAAACCAAGATGAGGAGGAGTTGACTCCTCATTATACCCATGATTAAACTCTGGACTGAGCATGAAGGATAATCAGCATTTAAGAAGAAAAAACACCGAGCAGCCAGAACTGCTCAGAAGGTGGTTGGTATAGTGTAGCGGGTAACACCTCTGCCTTCTATGCTGTAGACTGCTGTTCAGTCCCCTGCTTGGACAAGCATCCTACACTATACCAATAAGAGTCCTTGGGCAAGACTCCCAAAACCACCTTTGCCTACCTGTATAAAGTGATCAAATTGTTAGTCGCTCTGGATAAGAGCGTAAATGTAAACTGCTGTCTGTGACTCTCATGTAAAACCGAAGACAGAGTAAAAGGTCAGTCAGAACGTAGAGCTCATCCGTCGTTGCTGCTGTTGTTTGGGTTTACTGTTAATGCTAGATTTGTCTGAGAATCAATGTGAGATCACAACTTAAAGAGACGCCTGCCTACTGTCACAGTTCTGCTCTGTGACACAGGTTTGGTTTTGTAGCTGGTCTGTGCTTTACTGTACTGCCTGCTGGAAAAATCGTAATAAAGCTCTCATCTGGTTATCAGCCTCAATCTATCGGACAGTGTGAGAGGGTAAACCAGGAGCTGGTACGTTCCTAAGATTTTACTGCCAGGATCAAGAGGAGAAGTGGACATATTTGCCCTGAATCCAAAACAGCACAGAACTCAATAATTAATTTATCTGCTGGTTATATTTCAGCGTGGGTTTCTAACCCCGAATCACACCAGGACTAACTTATATGATTTTCAGACATAATCTTTCTTATTCTGGAAATATATTTTTAAAAAACAATTGTCCCTTTAGGGAAAACATTGCAAAAAGGTCCATAAAATCCATTTTAGTCATTAAGTCGTTTTGAACTCATGATGTCACTTTAAATATCGCAAAGGGAAGTGAATAATTATGGTAGGGAACATTTTTGTACACTCAAATGGCATTTTTGAGTTGAATTAACGTATTGTTATTTAGTTTAGTCTGTTGCTATGGCAACTTTGAAACTCCCCATAAAAAAGAAACTATTAAAACCAACTGAATATCATCTTTCTCATTATAGTTGCTGAACAAATGTGTGAAACTGAGTGAAACTAATTAAGCTATGAAACACAGTTACGTTTGTTTTATTAAAACCATCTTGTTATATAAAACGCATATTTCTTTCCCATTGGCTGCTGATTCCATCTATTTGCATATTGTATGTTTCTTTCTACAGTCCCTGACAGACGTTCTGTCGCTTATCCATGTTGTGGAAACAAAAGCTTATAACCTGACTTTAAATTCATCCATTGGTTTTAGAAATGACTCCTATGAAAGCTGAAATCCTCCCAAATGAGGTTTAATTTATGAAAGTAAATTTGCTTCACTGCAGAAATATTGATCATTTAATGAACACAGAAAGGTCAAATCAAATCAAATCAAATTTATTTGTATAGCGCTTTTTACAACGGATGTTGTCACAAAGCAGCTTTACAGAATTTCAGAAAAGACAAAGTTTCAACAGGACTGTAAGAATGTACAGAATGTACAGAAACCCCCCAGTGGGCAAGCCGGGGGCAACAGTGGCAAGGAAAAACTCCCTCAGAACTGAGGAAGAAACCTTGGGAGGAACCAGGCTCACCAGGGGGGACCCATCCTCCTCTGGTCAAACTACCTACAAGTGATTATACTACTAATATTATCAGCAGTAATATTGATATTAGGAATATCTAGGAGACTATGAGAACATCAGCGTAGGGTGGGCAGCTCATCCAAGGTAGTTGGTGGTAGCTGGGGTGTGGGCAGCTGGTCTGAAGTGGGTAGCAGGGGGGCTCGGCAGTCAGTCGTCCTTCAGTGTCCAGCCGGACATGTGGGCGGTTGTATACTCGGGAAAAAAAGCAGGTAAATGGGATTAGTTTTGTTCTATCCGTTTGTACATAAACAGGGAATGTAAACATTTACAGAGTGTGGCTAATGACTCCGGCAGATCTGACTATGACAGCTTAACTAAAAGGAGAGAACCAGAAGGACACACAGACACGGCAGCACTCTGAAACAGTTCGGCATCCCTCCGCTCCACCGTCCACAAACTTGAGTGACCGCGTGCGAGCAGCAGGACGACAGCACCAGCGTCTCAGTTTATTATAATTCCCTGTGTCCATGGACCCCTGGATCTGCTGCCTTTATCTAGGGGGGAACATCAGCTACCAAAAGCTAAACTGAACAAGTGTGTTTTCAGCCTAGTCTTAAAGATTGAGACTGTGTCTGAGTCCCGAACAGTTTCTGGAAGATCATTCCAGAGTTTGGGGGCTTTATAAGAAAAAGCTCTTCCCCCAGATGAAACCTTCTGAATTCTAGGAACTATTAATAAGCCAGCGCTCTGGGATATGAGTGGTCGTGATGGCTCATAATGAGAAATAAGGTCTTGCAGGTATTCAGGAGCAAGACCATGTAGGGCTTTATAAGTCAGTAAAAGGATTTTATAATCAATACGGAATTTAATAGGTAGCCAATGAAGTGATGATAGCACTGGACTGATATGATCAAATTTTCTAGTTTTAGTGAGGACCCTGGCTGCGGCGTTTTGGACTAGTTGGAGTTTGTTTAAATTCCTGCTCGTACATCCTGACAGTAGCGCATTACAATAGTCTAGCCTAGAAGTAACAAAGGCATGTACTAGTGTTTCTGCATCACGCAGGGATAGGGCATTTCTGATCTTGGCAATGTTGCGAAGATGTAGAAAAGCTGTCCTAGTGATGCTGCCTATGTGTTGATCGAATGATAAATCTGAATCTATTATAACGGCGAGATTTTTTGCTGCTGATCCAGGTGCGGCTGGAAAGTCGGCGAGATTTAGGATTAAATCTGGTGATTTACTTCTTGCTAATTTTGGACCCAGAAGGAGAACCTCTGTTTTGTTACTGTTTAATAGGAGGAAGTTGCGTGACATCCAGCCTTTCACGTCTTTTACACAGTCCTCCATTTTCTTTAACCTGTGTTGGTCATCAGGCTTGGCTGATATGTACAGTTGAGTATCGTCTGCATAACAATGAAAGTTTACGCCATGCTTACTTATAACTGTGCCTAACGGTAACATGTATAGTGTAAATAGTAATGGTCCTAATATAGACCCCTGCGGAATTCCAAATCTCACTTTTGAATAATTGGAAGCTAAATTGTTTACCCTAACAAACTGACAACGTTCTGATAGGTAAGATCTGAACCATGATAGGGCCGTCCCTGTGACTCCAACCATGTTTTCTAACCTTTCTAGGAGAATATTGTGGTCTATTGTATCAAAAGCTGCGCTAAGGTCAAGTAGCACTAAGAGAGATATGTAGCCTTGATCAGAGGCAAGAAGAAGATCATTAGTTATCTTAACTAGAGCTGTCTCAGTGCTGTGGTGTGGCCTGAATCCAGACTGAAATTTTTCATATATATGGTTCTTGTGTAGATATGAACTAAGTTGTTGGGCCACAGCTTTTTCTAAGATCTTAGATATAAACGGTAAGTTAGAAACAGGCCTGTAATTAGACAAAACGGTGACATCAAGATTTGGTTTCTTGATCAGAGGTTTGATAACAGCAAGTTTAAAAGCTTTGGGTACATGGCCCAGACTAAGGGATGAGTTTACAATAGTTGAGATAGGGTTTATTATAACTGGCAGTACTTTTTTGAGTAATTTTGATGGAATTGCATCGAGTGTGCAGGTTGTGCAATTTGCAGAAGAGATCATCATCTCTAGCTCCAGCTGTGGGAGGGGGTAAAAGGTTTCCAGACTCTTTTCTACAGCTGTGTTTTGTTCTATATCAGCCAAGTCAGATGGCAGCCAAGCTGGATTTGAATTTGATACTGTGGGTTGAATTTGTTGTCTAATATTATCAATTTTATTATTAAAGAAGTCCATAAAAACTTCACTGGTGAGAGTTGCTGGGATTTCTGGTTCATTGCCTGCCTGATTTTGTGTGATTTGGGAAATCACATTAAACAGAACTCTAGGATTATACTTATTATTCTCGATCAGCGAGGCCAGATATGCTGAGCAAGCTTCAGTGAGAGCATTTCTATACTCTATAAGGCCGTCCTTCCAGGCAGTGTGGAACACTTCTAGTTTGGTATGACGCCATTTCCGCTCTAATTTCCGAGCTGTTTGTTTTAAGGTCTGGGTTTTATCGTTGTACCACGGGGCAAACTTTTTCGGCCACATTTTCTAAGGTGGATCGTAAGGTATTTTCTAAATAATCGGTTAGTAAATCTAGTTCAATTGGATCTGATGGAGTGGAGACTGGGGTTGATAACTCTGGGAGATTTTCTATAAATTGTAGGGCGGTAGATGGTTTTATTGTGCGCTTTGTTGAATAACGAGGGGACGTATATATGTTATGGCTAAATCGTAGCTCATATGAAATTAAGTAATGGTCGGAGATCGCTGTGGTTTGTGGTAAGATATTAAGCTTGTCTATGTTAAGACCTAGTGTCAAAACTAAATCTAACGTATGAGTACAGTAGTGTGTCGGCCCTGTTACATTTTGGGTAAAACCAACAGAGTCTAGGATTGAGGTAAATGCCCTTTTTAATGGGTCGTCTACCTTCTCAAAGTGAATATTAAAATCTCCTACAATTATTACTTTATCGTTGCACACAGCCAGGTTTGCAGCGAAGTCACTAAATTCTTTTATAAATTCAGAGTATGGCCCTGGTGGTCTGTAAATGTTAAATAATGAGAACGCCTTCTTTTTTGTGACCGGATTTGTGACGTGAATAGAGAGGACCTCAAAGGAAGTAAAAGTGTCGCATTGTTTCTGACTAATATCGAGAGTATTTTGGTATATTACACAGACTCCGCCTCCCTTGCCTGTTAGTCTTGGCCTATGTGCATAATTATAGCCTACAGGCGTGGCTTCATTTAAAGCTAAATATTCATCTGGTCTAACCCACGTTTCAGTAAGACAAAAAAAGTCAAATTTATGATCACTTATAATTTCATTTACGACGACTGCTTTAGAGTTTAATGATCTTATATTAAGTAGTCCAAGTTTTAGATTGAAGGTGTTAGTGCCATCATCAGAACATGGATATATGTTGAGTTTCTCTGTGATTAAATTTAGTTTTAATTCGGGGCAAAGACACAGTCTCAATAAAGTTAATCTTAGGTGACGCCTCAAGGCGGATCGCAGACGGTCGGTTTAGCCTGTCTGTCTGCGGCCTGGTCCCGGCTCTGGATTGTCAGCAGCGGTTTACACTACTCTGCCAACTAACTAAAAGACTATCTGCTATGCTGCACGAAAGTAAGGCAGCACCCTCCCGCGTGGGGTGGACACCATCCCTACCTATAAGACCAGGCTTCCCCTCAAATCATAACCAATTATCTATAAAGCCCACTTGATTTTCGGAACACCACTTGGACATCCAGCAGTTTAGCGCCGTAAGCCTGCTGTAGGCCTCAGCGCCGCGCCACTCCATTGGGATGGAGCCAGAGCAGATTACGGCATCGGACATCGTCTGGGCCTGTTTAATCACCTCTCTAATATTAGCCTTAGTTACCTCTGACTGCCGCAGACGGATATCATTGGCCCCTACATGAATGACTATCCTCGAATATCTCCTATCAGCTAATCTAAGGCTGCCACTAATGTCCGGCGCTCTGGCTCCCGATAAGCATCTAACTGTAACCGCTGGCGCCCCTAACGGAGTAGCTAACTTCACGTGTCGAACAATCGAGTCTCCTATGACCAGAGTGCTTTTAACAGGCTTCACAGTGGGTGCTTCACTGAGCGGGGCAAACCTGTTTGACACGCGAATGGGAGGAGCGTGGTGTTCCGGTGGGCTAGCTTTGGCCTCAGCGTTAGCATTAGCCTTAGCTTTCCGGCTAGACCGCCGAGTCGTCACCCATTCGCCCCGCTGTGAGGGCTCTGACGCTGTGAGGGCTCTCCCTAGGGTAGCGGGGGCTGCTAACGCTGCCTCTGGCTGCCTATCCCTTAATAATCCCCGGATACGCACTTCTAACTGGTCGACCTTCTCCACCAAACAGCTAACTAGCTGGCACTTAGTACAAACGCTATCGCTATCGCTAGAGGCGGAAAAGGGCGTTAAGCTAAACATGCCACACTCTGCGCAGACGAAGCAACCAGCAGAAGCCATGATATTTAGCCACTTACCGCTTCTTGTTGATTTAAATGCTGATAGCACAACAAACTTTACCGCAGTGACGCGCTCTCTGTCGCTCTCTGTCGCTCGCAGTGACACGCTCTCAGCGTCAGATTTTGGCAAGACAAACGTTTTGTTGCCTTGTCGTATAATGCACCCAATCCTAGTTTACAGCCTCACCTGTGCTCACTAATTGATCGGTTAATTAGTGGGTGTGTATAAAAAGAAGCCCAGCACCGCAGACCTTCACTTGAACTACAGCTTGACCTCTAACAACATGCTAAAAATCCACCCTGTGACCAAAGCCTTGATTATCAAGAGGCTGAAGACCAGATCCACTGCAGAGGTGGCTGGCACCTTTGTACTTGACGCTGAGACACATTAAAGAGTTAAAAAAAGATTTGAAGAGACTGGAGATGTTTTTACAAGCCCAGGTCCAGCAGACCCCACAAGACAACTGCTCAGGAGGAACGTTTGTTGGTTAGAAAATCCAAAGCCAGCCCCTCTCAGCCTGGTCACCTCAAGTCCCTGTGTCAACTAGAACAGTTTGTAGGATTCTGTCTCAAAATGGCCTCCATGGTCAAATCAGTGCCCAGAAGTCAGCACTACAAAAGGCAATTAAAAAACCGTGTGGCATTTGCCAAGGCCCACAGCCTGATACACGGATGGACGCTGGAGAAGTGGCAGAAGGTGGATTTCTCAGATGAATCTTCAGTTGAATTACACCACAGCCACCGCAAATACTGCAGGAGACCTACTGGAGCCCGTATGGATTCACCCAGAAAACAGTTAAGTTTGGTGGTGGAAAGATCATGGTCTGGGGTTACATTCAGTATGGGGGTGTGCGAAACATTTGCAAGGTGGAAGGCAATATCAATAGCCTAAAATATCAAGAAGTATTAGCTACCTCTTACATTCCCAATCATAAAAGGGGTCAAATTTTGCAGCAGGATGGTGCTCCATCTCATAGATCCATCTCTACATCAGAGTTCTTCAAGGCAAAGAAGATCAAGGTGCTCCAGGACTGGCCAGCACAGTCACCAGACATGAACATCATTTAGCATGTTTGGGGTAGGATGAAAGAGGAAGCTTGGAAGACAAAACCAAAGAATATTGATGAACTCTGGTAGGCATGCAAGACTGCAGTCTTTGCTATTCCTGATGACTTCATCAATAAATTGTATGAATCATTGTCGAACCGCATGGATGCAGTCCTTTTTATTAAATATGGCTCTAATAGCACCACTTCATTCACCAATGTCATGAATGTTTGTATTTTGAGGTAAATTATTTGTTTAATTTTCACATTTACTTTCTGTTGGTGACAACTTTTGTCTTGCCAAAATCTTTCTGTGTTCATTAAATGATCAATATTTCTGCAGTGAAGCAAATTTATTTTCATAAATTAAGCCTCATTTGGGAGGGTTTCAGCTTTCATAGGAGTCATTTCTAAAACCAATGGATGAATTTAAAGTCAGGTTATAAGCTTTTGTTTCCACAACATGGATAAGCGACAGAACTTCTGTCAGGGACTGTATTTGTTTTACTCAGTGAGCTTTCATTCCTCCCAGACTGCCTTTCCTCAGGTGTATATTTGTGTTTTATTCAGTTGCTTGACATTGTGTTGTTGGCTAAGAGTGGAGGTTATCATTCTTTTTGCTGATGAGTGGGTGTCTGTGTTGGTCAGTGACCATGTTCACAGTAAAGGTTGACCCTTTGGTGCTTGGTAGTCAAAATCACTTAATTAGAAAAAAATCTTAATTGCCTAATGAAATGTAGTTAAATTACAGTTTCAAGATGTGAAGTTAAAATAATAAGAATTTATGAGTTGCACAAACCTGTGTTTATGTTAACCTAACACAAAAATTATAGTTATTCCAACTCAAGGTTTCATTACACATTACTTAATTTTTTAAGGCAAATGTTTACCTCAAATTTTTGAGGTAAATTCAACTTATCTGGGCTTACAGTGTACAGACATTTAACATAAACCTGTGGTGTTACAGTTAAATATTATTCTGGGTATTTCATTTATATCCAGTTGATATTTCAGCTCAGTTCAGTTGTTCTGTAAGTGATTAAACTGAGTATTTTAAAATGCAATTTAGAATCTGTTGGGTTAAACTTTCACAACTTAACTACTAACTAGAGTAAAACTTCAAAATTTTGATTACATTAAGCTAAATAGAAGATTTTGCTTAAATTTCATTCATCATGTTAATCTATGATGTGACCAGTCTGTCTATTGTCTGTATTGCAAAGATTAAAAATCTTTTGACACATCTATGATCTGATCTATACCAAAGAAATTTTATTCCAAATGTACCATAAAATTATTTAATGAACAAACATAAAACCTGGCCACTGCACTGATGAGGCATCCTGTCAGCATCCTGTCACTTTTGCCACAAATCAAACAATATAACTTAAAATCTATTAAACGCTGCAGATGATGTTTATGTCTTCATGTTCTGAGTAGCAGTGTTCAGGTTCACTGTCAGCCAAGAGAAAACATGCTTATATCTGGACGCCACAGTTCTGAAAGGACTAGAACATGAAAATCTCACAGTTCAACTGTACAACTCAGATGCCAGATGCAAATCTTTTTACGTTGCTAAAAGATACAAACCACAGAAAGTGGCTGTGAAGTTACGGTGATACCATCTAAATGTAAACAACGTGGTTAAAACCATCTTCATGATCTTCTAAGTCTGGAAATTCTACTGACTGAAAAACAAACAGACCACTGAGAGGAAAACAACCACCACGCTGAGCACAAACCACCAAAAGAACACACGGTACAGAAGCTGCAGCATTTTCAGCTTTTTTTCCATGGTTAGTGTGAGAAAAGGAGAGTTTTATATTTCATTGAAGTGTAAAGTGATGATTGTTGGTGCCATAATCACAATCATGCATGACAGTGTTTTATCATTTAACAAATTTGTTGTACTATTTATTAAAGCAACACAGCATTGAACAGTAAAACAGCGACTACACGATGCACAGGCCACCTGATACCAACGTACCTCATTTAAAACAGAAGCATTTCAGGTTTTTTGAGAACAAGAAATTCAAATATAAAACACCTTTCCACTTCACCTCAGGCCATCTTAAGAGTTCGAGACCATGCAGTGATTTCCACTACAGAATCATGCCTGTTTTTAATGCAGTCCCATCTGAGTGCCCGAAGATCACAGCCAGGTAATATTGGTTTTTGGCCTTGTCCCTTACATGCAAAGATTTCTTTGGACTCTGTGAATGTTTTCATGATATTATGCAACGTAGATGATAAAATCCCCAAGTTCTTTGCTATTTTGTGTTGAAAAACGTTATTATTGATTTTTTGCACTATATTGTCTTTCACAGAGTGGATATGATCGACATGCAATGTTGTCCAGATCTGGCGTTCTTCCGGTAAGGTGCAGACGATTCTTTCATTGAAGAGAGTTCATGACAGTAATAATCATAGTGGTATATGTTCCGCCACAAGCTAGTGCATTAGCTCTGGAAAGGCTACGTGACAGCATTAACCATGAGCTAACTGCTCACCCGGATTGTGTGATCATTGTAGCAGGGGATTTTAATCATACAAATACCAATTTCCACAAAAATGTGAATTTCATGATGAGAGACAAATAAGTCCTGGAGCAAGTGTGCACAAACATTTCAAGAGCATTTTCACATGCTTCAGCTGCACTTCTAGGTCAGTTAGATGACAGTTAGTTTCCAAAACTCTGACCCCAGTTTACAGCATCTGCAGAACAAAACCAGCTATCAGGACAGTACAGGTGTGGTCTAAGGAAGAAACCTCAGTGCTACAAGACTGTTTAGATAGGACAAAATGGAAACTGTTTGCAGGGGGTACAGACCTGGAGGAGTATGCTGGTTCAGTCCTAGTCTACATAAACTACACGATAATGTGTTATCACAAAGGAGGACAGAAAAAAATGTTCCAAACAAAAAGCCGTGGAAAAATGTGGAGGTGGGAGCACTACTCTAGGGGCAAAATGCAGCAAGTGAGGGTCACACTGAAGAAGGACAATGCAAGCATAATGGCAGGTCCAGATGCAGTGCCTGGTTGAGTTTCGAAAGCATGTGCCACCCAGTTGATAGAGGTGCTGAAGCTGGGTGCTCTCACATATCAAACCCATCATTCCACCTGATCTAGATGAATACCAGTTTGCCTATTGGCCAAACCGCTGCATGGCTTCACAACTGCACTACACATTGGTGAAACTGGAACTTGGTTCTCCTTTGTGTTCATAGGTTATGGACTTCCTTATAGGCCGACTACAGCAGGTCAGAATTCGAAGTCACACCTCCTCCACACTTGGTACAGGTGGTTTGTATGGATGTTGTATCCTTGAAGGTTCTGTCAAATACCTTGGCTAAATTCTTCACTTGTTTCTCAGTAATAGTTAAATAGGTTGTCCCTGCGATGGTGAAATGGAACTTGTCATCAACCCTTTCTTTCTGCAGCACCATTGAACCTGGACTTCTGCACTCACTCCATTAGTTTCTCAAGCTCCTGCAGGATCCGGGTACTTGGATGGAGGTGACAGTTGTTGGCCCTCTGCATCCTGGCTCAGAAGACTGTTTGATCATATTCATTGCAAGGGAAAACAAGATCACAGAGGCCGTGCATGCTGTAATTATGATGTAGTTTTCACAGAGGCGACTTTCATTCTGAAATTTGTCTAATTGTCAAAAATCAGGTCTCTCATCCTGCTGGGGACATGATGATTTGCCAGTGTAAGCTGCACCAGCTCGTGTGGAATGCAAGTCAACCTTACTGTCCCTGTGTTATCACTCCCATGTTCTCCAAACAACCTAGTATTCTTGGGATGCTCACCTTCTGGAGTGATGTGTCATAGAAGCTGGAAACAACACTGAAGATCTTCGACCCAATGCATGATGCAGATCTGGTTGATCCATTTGGAAGTCTTGTCCTTTGGGATCTAAATCTCTTCAGCAACTCCTCTGTACTGGGATTCTACTTCTTTTCCTGATGACTTACAAAATCTTCCACTGAGGTCGCAGGAGTTTAGGGCAGGTCTGTAAATGCTGCAAGGTCCTGGGCCAGACCTTGCTTTTATGAATGTGCAACCTCTTGCACAGGACATTTTTAGCTCCTGCCTATTTTTAAGTTAAGTGATACTTTTTTGATCCCACAAACGGGGAAATTCCACCTCCGCATTTAACCCATCCGTGAAGTGAAACACCACATACACACTAGTGAACACACACACACTAGGGGGCAGTGAGCACACTTGCCCGGAGCGGTGGGCAGCCCTATCCACGGCGACCGGGGAGCAGTTGGGGGTTAGGTGTCTTGCTCAAGGACACCTCAGTCATGGACTGTCGGCTCTGGGGATCGAACCGACAACCTTCTAGTCACAGGGCCAGATCCCTAACCTCCAGCCCACGACTACCCCAATTTTATGGATCTTCACCTCTTGTTGATTTATCAAATAAGAGAATATACTTTAGGCTGCGTATACTGTGCAGTAAGGAAACTGGGCATCCCTTAGACAGTTCCTCAGGGGGAGCCTTCTACAACACCTGGGAATGTAAAAGAGGGGTACTAATCTGAAATGTGAGGACTGGAATGCATACTCATAGTTCATTTAATTAAAGAAAAAAAAATGCTTCTCAAACTGGTGTTTAGTTGGAAGAGGGTACCATCGATTCTGGGGCCTTACTGTAAAAGTCTGATAAACTTCTTAGCTGCTAAAAGACACACCAGAGAAAACAGGTGGCTGTGATGCTAGAAAGATACAATCCAGATGAACATGACCTAATTCATAATCTTTATGATCTTGTGGTCTTTTACCACGAGGTCTCTGAAGTTTTTTTTTCTGAAGCATCAGCCCACTGAGAGGAGAACAGGTACCACACGGAGCACAGACCACCAAACGATTGCATGAACCAGACACTATCTGCACCGTTTAAGAATGCATGGGAGCGGAAGATGAACACAAGATGAACAGCACTTTATACGATCACAACCTGTGTTGAAATAAACATGAACAAATGAGGAAATAATGATAAATACTACTGCAGCTGGATCAGATTCATTTAAACTGATTTAAACTTTACCAAAACCAAGACAGTTATATAGAAGAATTAATTAGTCACACACCTTGAGCAAAAAAATGTGCATAAATAAGTCTTACTTATATAAGAATACATTTTACAGAGTTTATGAACTTTTAATAAACTTTTAATAACAATCCCACATAACTTGTGATCTCTAACTTGTCTTGTTTAAAGTCACTAATGAACCCTTTCTGATGCTATCAGTGCTGATAGGAAAGTTGAGTGCAAGAACATTTGCCCGACTGCCAGTGACGGCAGAGTTTCACATACTGGAAAAAATGAAACGTAAAATGTTCCTTGTGGTTTAAAAAAAGGTCATATTTTGTGTTTTATTTTTTCACAATATGTCAAATTAACCAAATAAACAGTAATTACTAAAATGTGCAGCATCAGGTGAGTCAAGGATGTGTTAACTTAGAAAATCAACAAAACACGTAATTTGACCGGTGAGCACACACTTTTTCATACAACCACAGGCAGTGTTAGTTGATCTTTCCTTTTGGGCCATGTTTTGTTGTTCAGTGAAAAAAATAATAACAATTGATGGACTTAGCTAAAAGCATTTATTTGTTCTGAAATTCAACAAGCAAACAGTCCAGAAAATTAGGTTAAAGAAAGAAAATATCACCTGATTATAGATTATTATAGATTATCAAATACAAAAAAGAAAATTACAATAAAACAGACGAGGACAATAAAGACAATGAGAATAAGAAAGTATGCAGTAGTGAAAATGAGTCACGTGCAAGTCTCACGCTGGCTTTTCCAGCACAAACAAATTACACTGACTGCTCAGCCTGAACTGATGTTTGGTCAGTTTTGGGGTCTGTGTGTGTCTGAGTGATTTCCTCTGTACAGACCATCACACACAGCAGGGGGTCTATGATCACCCTCAAACTCAGACACACACTAATCGCACACATGTTCCAATGAACACGAGAAAGATATGCAGTGAGAAAAATCAAATACAGCATCATAGTGAAGAGGGAAAATGGTAACACTACATATTTTTGATTCTTAGTTCTATTACTGTGTAGTATAGTATCTATTATCTGTGAGTTTTATTGGGGGGAGTTCTACAGGAGAGTATCCACGAGGTGACCGTCACAGCTAACAGTGGTAACAGACTGAAAAGTATAAACTCAGTGGCTCTGAAAAACTCACACAGGAAAAAACAAATGAATGCAATGATAGTGCTTATAATGGAGCAGGGAGGAGAGAAAACATGAGTGGAGCGGAACAGACGTCTCATCTGCTGGAGGTGGACACCAGAGATCCTTGATGCTGACCATAAAGTTGACAATATTCGGCATGTCATTTCCTCACCCCCATCTCTTTGGAACAGTCTTACTATGATGTACAGATTCAGAGGGAGCTCCAGCAAATCACTGGTGAGAAGGAGGAAGATAAAAGCTGAAATTCTGCCGCTTGCTTTATGGTGACGTTGTAGAACATTAAGAGCCCAAATCAGAGCTGGAACACCAGCACACACAGCACATATGAGAAAGGTGGACAGTATGACACTCCCGTCTGAGATCATGTCAGTCCAACAATAAAGATGAAACTGATGATTGGAAAACAGAATATGTGCCATGGTGAGCTCAGTCTGCGTAGTTTGTTGGAGATTTTCTACAGTGAAAATGATAAGTGAGGATAAATTCTTTATGAATTATAAAGTGCAAAGAAGTCAGGATTTAACTTCTTACTAAAGCTTGACTGCAGCTGCAGAGCTACAACCACACTCAGCACAAATCACCAGCCAAATTCACTGAAGAGCGAGAATGAAGAAAGCACAGCACTAACACAACCGTCTTCAGAACAGGAACGTTAGCCTTCAGAATTTGTTTTATTTTGTCCTCCATACAGTCAATATAAGGATCTAAACTGGGGAATAAACGAATGAATGAATGAATGAATTAATCAATCAATAAATGAATGACATAGCAACATATTATGTTAAACATAATATTTTATGCTCTTACCTCAGCAGATGACAGGCCTATTCTGAAACGGTAAAATGCTGCTCTGACAGATCATAAAAGAAGACCACCTCCCGCTCCCTTCCCACTGAAAAAATGCCTCACTGAAGTGAGTTTCCTACTGAGGATGCAATATAACAAATCTTTCACAGATCCATGATTACAGATCAAAGTAAATGCCAAATTAAGACCTAACAGACAGCTAATTTCCTCCTGAGATAAATTAAACATACAATAAATAAATAAATAAAACCATTTTTGATTACGTTGTAACCTCCTAACTAGACTGAATGGACAATGGCAATGGACCCATAAATTCAATGATTCAGAGGTTAGTCCCAGTACTTGTGGGCATATATATATATTGGGACACACCTCTGAATCATTGAATTAAGGTGTTTCATTCAGTTCCATTTCCACAGCTATAATAAAAAAGCAAGGACCTACCGTCTTTATACATCTATCTATCTATCTATCTATCTATCTATCTATCTATCTATCTATCTGTCTGTCTGTCTGTCTGTCTGTCTGTCTGTCTGTCTATCTATCTATCTATCTATCTATCTATCTATCTATCTATCTATCTATCTATCTATCTATGCATACATATACATATATACATTTCTTTGTCCCGTTCCACCTTAAATGGTGCCGCATATACATTCTGGTACCTCACAGAGAATTGAAGGTGTAAAATTCAAACAAGAAGCTGGTGAATAAGAAGCAACTTCAGCCTCATAAAACAGTTGAACGTTGAGAGACATTTCACAAGAAACTTCTAGTTTTGAGGAGAAGTTTTCTGCCGGAGACGGGAGGAAAGCGGCTATAGCTGAGCTAAAGCTTAAAGCAGAGCAAAGTAAGTCTGTGTTTATGTTGATATTTTTAGCCTTTACTAGGGCATCAGCAACATACTGAGACATAGTGGACTTTGGATGTTGTGTCTCCCAAAGTGGTTTGATTTTTGTTGAAAGGACAAAATGGATCTTCGTAACATTTGGGTTGTCGACTCCTGACCTAACCTAGTTTTCAATGCAGAGGGTGCTGGTCAGATTACTTGCCCAGCTCAGTGAATTCCATTGTGGTACCGTGATCGGATGCCACCGGTGCAACAAGTCCAGTCGTGAAATTTCCTCACTACAAAATATTCCACAGTCAACTGTCAGTGGAATTATAACAAAGTGGAAGCGATTGCGAACGACAGCAACTCAGCCACAAAGTTGTCGGCCACGTAAAATGACAGAGCGGGGTCAGCGGATGCTGAGGCACATAGTGTGCAGAGGTCGGAGTCAATCTCTACAGACCTCCAAACTTCACGTGGCCTTCAGATTAGTTCAAGAACAGCGTAGAGAGCTTCATGGAATGCGTTTCCATGGCCTAGCAGCTACATCTAAGGCTTACATCACCAAGTACAATGGAAAACGCTGAATGCAGTGGTGTAAAGCGCCGCCATTAGACTCTAGAGCAGTGGAGACGTGTTCTCTGGAGCGATGTATCACGCTTCTCCATCTGGCAATCCGATGGATGACTCTGGGTTTGGTGGTTGCCAGGAGAACAGTAATTGTCTGACTGCATTGTGCCGAGTGTAAAGTTTGGTGGAGGGGGATTATGGTGTGGTGCTGTTTTTCAGGAGCTGTGTGTGTGTGTGTGTGTGTGTGTGTGTGTGTGTGTGTGTGTGTGTGTGTGTGTGTGTGTGTGTGTGTGTTTGTGTGTGTGTGTGTGTGTGTGTGTGTGTGTGATGTAAAAACAGGTTTGAATGCTGCAGGAGAAGTCACTGGTTTAAGTTTAAGTGTGTGGAAGTCTATGGGGCAGTGCGTGCTCGTGTGTCCGCAGCGAGATGTGAAGAGATACATGCATTATTAACATATTAACATCTTAGCTACTTACAGGTCGCTGAGATAAAACCTGTTACCACATTTAGCAACAACTTCTGAAAACCAAATACCAGTGAAAGTTCACAGTGGAAACTATAAGTTCTGCTTGTATCTTCCTATGGTTTTAAATTATTTAGGTCCATTTATGAAAAATTATAGTGATGATCATTTAATACATTCCATGAATACTACACTGTAGTTGAAACACTGTATTGAATATGAAGATATATTCCCCGTTATGTTTCATTGTATGCCATATAAAGCGATGGTGTTGGGGAGGGGGGGGGGGTGTAAAACAAACATGTGAGGTAGTAGTTCTTGATTAGTTTGGGCTCCACAAACTACAAGTATAACAACTGAGTCATGATGGAGGGAAATCACATTTCATTATAATTGTAATATACGTTATAATGTATGTCTTATGATTGTTTCATAAGTACTCTCTCACTCTCTCTCTCTCTCTCTCTCTCTCTCTCTCTCTCTCTCTCTCTCTCTAGGTCACTGTGTTAGATTCATACAGAAAAGAAATAAGATAATAAACCAGAAAAATGAAATACAAACAAAATCTACAAAAAATAAGAAGTAGCATTATTATCAGTCACAGTCACTTTCACAGAGTGATGTGTTTTATTTTTCATCGAAGTGAAGAAGAACTCTCCTCCCCCTGACTGATACGGGTCCGTTTTTAACTCACTTGCTTTACCTGCTCCAGACTGAATGAAGAGAGAGAAAGAAGAGAGAGACGGTGGTTCACCTCTACACTCATCACTCCACAAAAAGAGTTAAAAATGAGGTAAGAGGACAACATCAACACTGCTCAGCTGAGTTCACTGTATGTATAATTTCAGTGTTTAGTATGTTACACTGTACAAAGTTAGATGTTATGACACTTTTATGACCATTAGAAAAATATTGTAGAACTTTCCTGTTGTTGAATGAGTGATTCTGATCTTCTATAATAGCAAATTCATTATCAAATATGGGCCTTTTAACTGATTGACATTTGTTTTTTTTTTAAGTAACCGACTAAAATGGGATTTTTATTAATAGTTCTTGTGATTGCCGAACAGATTTTTCTCATTACAGAATAAAAAATGAATCGTGTATTGGTTCATCATCCGATATTACATTAATATTACATTAATATTGTAATGATGATCATACACAGCTCAAACTGCCATTAGCTTTTCTTATTAATATTAAAATCTAACAAAAATGATCTACTTATAACTTCTACAAAGTTGTTGTAAAATTGGGCTGATTTTAATTTTCTCGCCAACACGGTCAGAAAATAATATCCACAAACTGTAAGACCTCTAATTTATGTATTCTCTAATTTAGGTAATTTAGTTTTGGCCTTTTTCCGAGCTATCCTTATGTTTGCCACATTTTAATCTGCAATCCAATCATATGTATGGTGCTGTGAATTATTACCCTCAAACTCACACGTTAAGTATTAGAAAGTTTGAGCTGTTCTGCAATTATAGAAACATTTGGGTTTCTCAGATTAAATAGTTCCTGTATTTGTTCATTTAATACAAAATCTTGGAAATGAAACGCAGTAAAGAAATAATACACTGAAAGTTTATCATGAGAATAAAAACAAACAAAACTGATTAAATCAGGAGGAATAACAAGCCTCTAATTATAGAAAAACCTTCAGCCTGAGGGACCAAAATGAACTACTTTAATCTTTTAACTCTGTGGTTCCAAATGCACTTCATCATATTCTTTATTTTATAACTTTCACATTTCATAAACGTCATTCAAAAGGTGGGTGTCATATGAGAGCTGTAACTGTCTTCTTTCCAGTCAAATAGATGGGTTATGTAATTTTAAAACTTGAACTCAGTTTTTTCTACTGAAAGTTGACCCATTATTCCACAAATCTGAGCTATAAACTGGATCTCAGATGGTTTATCTTCAGTGATCTGCTCTGTAAAAATTACTTATATACAAACTATTATATATAAACATATATAATACCTACTTATATAAAAATTACAAAAAGCGTCTAAGATTTTTGGCTTTCAGCAGAAAATTGTAAACATATAGCGTTATGTTTATGATCATTTTGAGAGGAGCTTTTATGGGAAAAAAAAAACATTTATTTCATGCAGTTACTGAATAATTTGCCTTATGATTTCGGGCATGTAAGTTCAGATGGAAAACACCTACGAGCATGGGAGAAGGGCAAAACAACTTGAAACAACCTGAAGTGCGCTAGTTTGCACAATATCTGATTTCACTTTATCGTCGCTGTCAGAACAAAACTTCTAATCTCCAAAACGGCGGCTTTACAGGACAAGGAAAAATATTCTTAACTTGAAATGGAAGTTAATGTAATAAGATTTCACTGGAGATTTTGAACCACTGCTATTAGTTAATTTACCATGAAATTTCAGTCCGTCGGTTCTGTTTTTAGATGGAAGGTTTTCTACAATTCCTTATTGTTATCTGGAGCTGACAGGTTTTTAGTTGGGGCGACTTTTTACAACCCAGTGCCTACAGCTAATAACAAGACTGTACTAAAATGATCTACAAGACTCAGACTCGAACCCCAATGACTCCAGGTTTGACTTACAAGACTCACATCAAGCAACTTGTGCTTGTGAAAAGCTTTGTGTTCCTATTTTCTCCAGGTTCTTCTGGTGACGTGTACTCGGTGCAGCAGAGCTCATCTTAGTGGTTTCAGTAAGAGCTTCTACATCAATTCACTCCTTAACCTTTTGCCAAAACAGTTACTACTTGTTACTCTTTTCCACACACCCTCACACTTTCTTCTTATCTTGTGTTTCAGGGCTGCACTAGTTTTACAGTGAATCAGATCGTGACCTGATCATGTCTAACTTTTATCAAATTTATTACAATTATTATGATGACATCATCATCTTCATCTTCCTCATCGCTGGCGTGTGTGTGGGTCTGCCAGCTCTGGTTTGGGCTGTTCGGGTTATATATAATCACCGCAAGAATGGAGGTCACATTTCAGCCTTCATCGTCCTCCTCCTCCTCAATGACCTGCTAGAGCTGCTCCTGAGTTTGTTTATCGTGTCATATTTATACTCTGATAACATTATTACATTTACTCTGGATATAAACCAAATCTCCTGGCCGAAGTATGTATACAGATACTATTATGTTGTGTATGGTGTAGTTAATGCATTATGGATTACACTTAGAATTGGTGGTCTTTACCTCCACCAGATGGTGGCGCTACAGAGTATCCTCGCTTTGAAAAACCCATCTGCACTGCTCACGTTTTCTCACCACCCTGCTCCATCGTCATGTGCATCATTCTGTGGCTGTTTCTGTTTGTCTGCCAATTTTTACATTTTGATCTCATATTAAACACAGTCTTGTGTCTTTTGCCGTTCTGTATTTTAATAGTCACATGCAGACGTTTTTGCAAAGTCTCTCCTAATCATGTCCCACATACGGGCATGAAGGCAGGCTCAGCGGTGCTGATGGTTTTTACACTGACACTTTTCTCTGTCTGTGCACCATCACTAACTGTGCTTTTTAGTTTATTTCAAAGAACATATCTAGAAATACAGAACACCATGTCTGCCTTTCTGGTCAGTGTGAGGGTGGTCTCAGACCCCCTCCTGTGTGTATTGGTGTGCAAGGAGAAGCTCAGTGCTCAGATACAAACACACACACAGCTCAACACTGACCATCAATCAGGCTGAGATCAAATTTAAACTTGATTAAAAGTTTGATAGAGATTTGACATTTACCCAAATGCACATGCCAAATTGCCTTAATTGTGTCTGTCACAGAAATGGGTAACAGTGTAAGTGAAACCTTCTCTCTGAACTTTTTCTAAGCTTACTGTTCATGTATGATTGTCTTTTATCAATCTCTTATGGTGTCTGAAATTCTGTATGTATTTAAGCTTTCCACTGTAATGTATAGAAACCTCCTTATATCAAAATGTTTTATTTCCGTGCGGTTTGAACATTTATTTCTCAATTTTTATTCATCTTGTCACCATTCTGATGTACAGAGAGTTCACATCTATAAATTATTCTTTCACATTTCTTTCTGTTTAGTGTACTTAATTTGATGGATTACTTATATGGTCATTTCAGCACACATACTGAGATTAATGTAGGTCATTTCTTTGTTATGGTTCTGCAATGGCTTGTATCTGAGGGTCTGTTTGTAAAACTATTCAATTTAAAGCACAACAGTGTCAGTGATCTTATGGGAAAACAAGACCCATCTATAATGACCTTTTAGCCATTAAGCTTTGTCTATGAGATTTAGGTAAAACTGTGAGATTAGATTCACACAGCAGATGTAATTGTTGATTGCCTGTAAAGGAAAAGTCTACTGAGAAACCAGTGATGAACTCAGAAATGAACCAGTGGTATATTCATATAAATATATATATATGTGTGTGTGTGTGTGTGTGTGTGTGTGTGTGTGTGTTATGTATTATGTATTAATATATCGCTGTTGTTGGAAGAAAACCTTGTATCTCCATTTTTGTCATTTTTTGACATAATTTTAAAATGCTTGTTGGCCTTTACATTGTGTGTAAATTTCGAGAAGACTGACCCAAAATGACTGAGAAAAAAATCTGGTTTCATTGACTTCCATTAAAAGTAAAGTAGGTTTTTTCCTTCTCTTGTAAACCATTTTGGAAATACAAGGTTTTGTTCCAACAACAGTGATATCTGTCTGTCTTCCAAGCTTTCATAACTCAATATTACCTTTCTTGGTTACATAATCAGAAGTCCCTATGATTACTCAGTGGCCCCAGCCCAAATTTTATTTTATTTTTTTTACCAGATTTAGCTTTAACATATAGACCGGGATCAAAGAACTGTGAAGGTGATGTTCCATCACATATGAATGAAACTAAATAAACCTGACTAACTGAAGAAGCCATCCTAACCCCTTCGTGTGTAGTAGACCCCATCCGCTGGGAGATTATGAATGACATCCAGCGGGCCCAAATTGCTGAACCACCGCCCTCCATCAAAGACTTATGTTCCCCACATTATCCGTGCCACCCTACTACACTAGTAGTACACCCTATTCACACTTCACTGAGCTCCCGTCATCCAGGTATTCAATGCATCTTCTCCTTATTTCAGAATAAATTCTGGTGTCTCTCTGTGTCGAAGGATGTCACTGACTATATTAAAGCTTATTTATTTGTGCACAGAGCCAATCACCCCACCAACTCCCTGCTGGTCTCTTAGAACCACTACCATGGACAGAGTGGAGACCCTGTGACTGCCAGCATGCAACTGGAGTCAATTCTTGCTTTGGGCTCAATATGACCAGAATTCTGTTACTAATGCTTTTCGTTAATACTGATTGTTCTGGAAAGCTTCTTTGTGACAACACCTGTTGTAAAAAGTGCTATACAAATAAACTATACTTGCTTGCTCACTCACTGAAACTAAGGGGCCAAGCCCAACTCCTGAAAAACAAGCCCATACCATAATCCCCCCTCCACCAAACTTCACACTTGGCACAATGCAGTCAGACAGGTACTGTTCTACTGGCAATCGCCAAACCCAGACTCATTCATGGGATTGCCAGACGGAGAAGAGATTCATCACTCCAGAGAACATATCTCCACTGCTCTAGACTCCAGTAGGGGCGCTTTGCACCACTGCATTAGAGGCTTTGCATTGCATTTTTGTGATGTAAGGCTTAGATGCAGCTGCTCAGCCATGGAAACCCATTCCATGAAGCTCTCTATGCTGTTCTTGAGCTAATCTGAAGGCCACATGAAGCTAGGGGGTCTGTAGTGATTGGCTTAGCAGAAAGTTGAGCCTCAGCACCTCATTTTACATGGCCTAAGAAGAAGAGTTGAAGCTGTTACAGCTGCAAAGGGTGGTATTAAATCCTAAGGATTAAGAATGGGATGTCACTCAAGTTCATATGCGTGTAAAGGCAGATGACTGGATACTTTTGGAAATATAGTACGTCCTATACCCTCAACCTTAATCATTTTTAATTATTTTATAGTTGTATGTTTTATTACTTATAAACATAATTATAAATATAAATATATAAATGATAGTCTTTACTTTCATATCTTACATTTTATATTAGAAGGTAACTGTAAATTAATCCTATTAATCCTATTAACTTTATACCATTAGGATTGCTACTGAATGTTGTTGTACCCTGTGCAATGACAACAAAGAATCGTGAATCATGAATATGTGAGGCTACGTGTACACAGCAGCTAATAGTGGCCCAAATCTGATCTTTTTCTTCGGATGTAACACAGCTGTGTGTCAGTAGCCACGTTTACATGCAGACTAATAGCTCAATCGCAATAGAATAGTCTAGCCCGATTGAGGCCATTCAGAATACTATCCAATTGAATGAGGTGGGTAAACCTCTAAATAACCTATTAAACAGAAGAATAATAGCCATGTAAACGCCTGAATGCGATTACGTTCCATTCGGAACGTGTAAGTACGTTCTGCGCATGCGCGTCATAGTGAGAGTTTATGACGTTCAACATGGTGGAGCAGAAACTGGTCTGCAGAGGAGACAAACTTTATGCTCTGATCTTTAAAAGGCTGCGGTGAGTCGAACGTCCAGCTTATGTGTCTCAGAATATGACGTCTTCCTCTTGACCTTCTTCAATATGGACATGTGAAGGACGTTTTTCTGAGTCTGATATCATTTTAAAGCAAATAAAACTCAAGGCCACCAGATGAAAACCCGTCTCACGCTGACTGGACCTCATGTGATGTTCGCTGTCATGGTAATGTTTACTCTAGGCGCTACTCCACACATACACATCATATGCTTGTAGTGAGCATGTAAACAAAGATTTTCCTTCAGATTGTTTTAACAGAGTGTGCATATAAACACCTTGGTCTGAATCTGTATCGGATTGTATTAAATCAGATTGGTAAAACTCTTTGCAGGTAAACAAAGCCAGTGTGAAATGCAAAGAAAACGCATCGAATCTGACATTTTCAATTCCAATTTGAGACGCTTTCTTATGTGGTACTGAAATCCGATAATCCGATCTGTGGCAATGCGACTCAGTCTGAAAAGCCAGATCGGAATTCATGCGACTGTTACATCAGTGCAATTCAACATTCTTCATTACTTCGCGCTGCTGAGAGTTATAAACACTAAGGCTGATGTTTCTGTACCAAAAAATTAGAAGAGACTTACTGTCTCACAACCGCTCTGTGTTTGAAGACATTTCTAATGAAATGGCCGGATGTGGCCAGAGGAAAGCGAGGCTGGAGTGTCAGAGAACAATTTAAAGAATCCAAGGACATGAACCAAAGAAGTGTCCGTTCCTGAGTAACATTCTCTTTTTACGGCAACCTCGAACACTTTCTGGGTGATGAGCCAAGCTGTCAACCACTGGAACTTCATAATCGCTCATGTGATGCTGGTGAAGACAAAACTGAAGCTTCGGGAACGACTGGCTCTAGACGAGCCACGTGAAGCATTGTTCTGTTGCGCATGCAGGCCAGTTTAGGAGTTGATCGGTTCAGACTGTCACATATGGGTCACATTTAAAAGATAATGTGAACAGCCAAACAAAAAAAAAACCAGATATGGTAAGAAAATCAGATTTGGGCCACTTTTACCTGCTGTGTAAGCGTAGCCTAACTACTGCACAGTTTGGACATTCCCTATATGAGTAGCTGTGGAATGAGCCAAAAGAATTTTGTTCCAAATATACCAAAAGTCCTAAAACAACAGCAAACATAAAACCTGGGTGCACAGTTGAGGTGTCCTATGGGTGACCTACTAAGAAGTTACTGCTTCCGGTCACTTCTTTTTTTTTTTTTCTTTTTCTTTTTTTAACCTGTCATGTCTGGCCATTTTTGCAATCGGAATGGTAATCCGAATGTACTGATGTACCAAACATATTTGTTTTCACAAGAAAAAGCTCTATAGGTTACTAAAGCCTATTCTTGTTAAAGTTTGTATTTTATTTGTTTGGCCAGGCCTGACAGACAATAAAAAAGAGGACAGGAAAGAAAGAGAAGAAGGGAGGAGAGAGAGAAAAAAAAAAGATAATAATAATAAATCATAATAATGATAATTAAGTAAGTAAATAAATAAATAGAAAAAAATAATAAATAAATAAATAAATAAACAAATAAAGAGGAAAAAACATAAAATAAGTAAATAAACAGACAACTAAATAAAAATAAATAGATAAATAAGTAAGTAAATAAAAAAAAAAAAGAGAGGGGGAAAAAAAACAATTATACAGATATACATACATATACATATTCACATATACATATATACACCCAGACATAATTCTACTATTTGCTGCTACATACATACACATGTTTACATATCTATACATATGCCTCTATACATATACACCCACCCACCACACACAATTCTACTGTTTGCAGCAATGTGTATATGTGTGTATATGCGTTCACGTGTCATGTGTCATGGAATGTGCTCAGCAATGAGGGCAAGAAGCCGCAACCATGCCCCCGTGGTCCAGAGACAGATAGGGAAGGACCCGGGGGACTCGGACCATCCACAGCCCATTAGGAACTCAGGAGACCTGAGGCCACACGCCCTGACGGCCACCGCGTGCACGCCCCAGAGGACGAAGAATGGAGGCCCCAGACAGAGCGCCCACAGACAAAGGGCAAGTGACCGGAGAGCCAGAGGCAATGAGCAGCCCACCCCCCCGGCAGGCCAACATCCCCAGCATGAGCCGAGCATGCGGCCCCCGAGGCTCCAGGCGCCCGAGACCGGCCGACCCCCGGCAGGACCCCCCCCCCATGCCAGAGAGGCCCAAACCACCCTCAGGACACAACCGCCAAGGGAGCAGGGCAGGGACCACGCCAAGATGTCCAGCCATGCACCCAGGGACCCACAGGACACCCATACCCCAGGGGGGGGGGCGGAGTCGGCAAGCAGCGGGGAGCGGTGGGGAGGGGTAACTCCTGCCCACCACCATGTACCACAGATGTCCAGGCTCAGCAAGTCATGGACGTAAGGCCCAGCTGTCCACACACACATGCTCACATGCACCCACACACACCCACACCCACACTCACACACACCAGTCACCCACTCATGCACACACACGGAACATACATGGACTCACAGTGTCGGCGGGCGGACACCAGCACGGGTCAGCGGTAACCCAGGGAGGCAGCCACCCCGGCCGGTCCCCCCACCAGGCAGAGTGCACCAAACTGGGGTGTGAGAGGACCCGCCCACCCCCCCCCCACACACTCAATATGTGTGTGAAATGAAAAGAATGTGTGTGAGCTACAGTGCAATTAAAATTGGAGGAACAGAGGCAATGTAGTACTGAATAACAGCACACTGCCACACTGCCCCCCAAGGCCCTCAATGTCTAATGTGTAAATAAAATTGAGGGGCAGGTAGCAGTGAGCAGATAAGTGAGGTCACATCAGCAGCGCCACCCACCATCCACTGAGTGACACCTGCCCCCCAAAGCCCTGTGTGTACTGTACTGTGTCATGAAATGTGTCATTGTAAGGGGGGAAAAAAAGGGGAGGAGTGGGACATCACGCATCACAGCGAGCAGAGCCAGGTAGGTGGCCCTACTCACTGTAGCATGGGCCCCCCTCCCCCAGAACCCCCATGTGTAGTGTGATGTTTGACTGAGTGGGAGGAGGGGAAGGGTCAGGATAAGAAAGACCGAGAGGCAGAGAACTACCCCTCGGAGGAAGAGAGCCAGCTGGCGCTAGCTCACTAGGCACCCCGGTTTCCTACACCCGGCCGCGGCGCAGGGAAGGCCGGCCCTGGGCCCGAAGCGGCCACGCCCCCAGGACACCACCGGGCTCCAGGCCGGCGCCCGCCCACACAGCTGACACAGCACAAAACATACACACCCACACAAGAGACAACAATTATCACACATACACATACTCACAATTACAATACAAACACATACAAACACACACACACATACCAACACAAACACACTCACCCGCACAAACTTCACACACACCCATATACACGCAAACACAGTGGTCCTGGGTCCAGAACCAACCGGCCCTATGTGGTTGTCCCCCTACTTGAGTGCCCCACCCCTCCTCCCGGGAGGCATCCAGAATCCTGGAATGCCAGACAGACACCCCGGTGCGCCCCAGACCCCCCACCACCCGGCGGTGCGCAAAGGGGGGCACAGACCCCTCCAGCGCAGGGAGGAGCCCAAACGGGGGACGGGCGACCCCAGGCGCCAAGGCCCTAGACCCCGCACCCCGGCCCACACAGAGGAGGCCAGCCCCCCGGACGGGGCCAGCACCCACCCCCACGGGCCCCCAGGTCCCCACCCCAAGACCGTGAGCGCACACATCCAGGCACCCCCACCATCAACAACAGGGCCCGCACACAGAAACCGCAGAGCGGCAGCCCCCATCTCCAGTCCAAGAGCCATCAGACACAGTTTTGATGAGACTTGGATATCACAATGGAACCATGTGGATAAGTCTTCACATATCGTCTGCCAAAATCTCTGAACAGGCATGCAAGACCATATAGCATGCATATAATTTTCAATATAATTACCTGTGCAGTTAGTGCATATATTTGTTTCTCTGAGGCCCATTTGGAACATTCTGTGCCCTGTATAATGTATTCTATGGAGAGTTTTGTATTGTATAAGTTGTAAATTTGGATTTTTAGTCATTTTAAAAGTATTTAGACATATCTGTGTCCAAAAATTTTCATCCGGGATGATGGAAAGATCTCTCTCCCATTTTGTAATTGGAAGGGATATTGAATCATTAATTTTTAATAATAATTTGTATATTTTTGATAACAGTTTAGGGGTATAGAGGTTTAAAAAGTCTGTTATCCACACAGGGATTTCTAGATTTAGATTACTTAGATTAAATCTTGCCTGTATGATGGACCTCAATTGGTGATATTCCAGAAATTTGCTACTGCTAATTTCATATTTTAAAATAAGATCTTCAAATGAAATAAAGGTCCCATCATGAATAACATGTTCTAAATTATTTATTCCTTTTTCTTGCCATTCTGAAAAATTCAGTACTGTCTTTTTCCGACATATATCGGGATTGTTCCAAATGGGTGTTCATTTACAAGGGATTAGTGAAGACTTAGCCATCTTTAAGAATTCCCACCAGGCTATCAGGGTGGTGCTGGGGAGCGAGGAGGCGGACGCATACGCTGAGATAAGCGAGATTTATTACGGGCAAATCCAGGGTCGTGGTCAATACAGTCCAGGGTCAATGAGCCGACACGTACAGAGTTTGGGTAAGACATAACAAAGACTAGAACCAACACAAACAACGACCAGGTACAGAGATACAAGGATTCAAAGACTGGCAAACGCAAGGGGCAAACACAGGGCTTAAATACACGTAACAATGAGGGACAGGTGAAAACAATCAGGGGCGGAGTTACAAACCAAAACACGAGCACATGGACAGGACTGGGAGGGACCAACCGTGACAGTACCCCCCCCCCCCCAAAGGCACGCACACCGAGGCGTGCCACACAGAACCGAAAACACAAGAAAGCAAAGCCCAGAAAAAGACACAACCAAACTAGACAAAAGGCACCAACACCGAAGCCAGAGCAGAACCAGAAACGGGCACAGAGGCAGAAACGGGCACAGAGGCAGAACAAGAAACCGACACAGAACCACAAGAGGCAGAAACAGGCACAGAGGAAGAACTACAAGAAACAGGAACAGACACAGATGGAGACACACCAGACACAGGAACAGACGAAACAGAACGAGGACAAAAAAAAAAAAAAAAAAAAAAAAAAAGGAGGGAGGACGAGGAGGCACAACACAAAACGACGCCGAACGAGAGACGACCGGAGACACAGGACGAGGAAAACAAGAACGAACAACAGACCACGCAAAAGACAGGGGAACAGGCACCAAGACAGACACAGGAACGGAAACGGGTACAGAAACAGAAACGGGAACAGAAACAAAAGGAGACACAGGAACGGGAACCGAGACAGACACAACAGTAGGGAACAGGACAAAACCAGGGACTGAACAGGGCAAAAACAAAAGGAATGGAAACAGACACAGAAGGCACAGAAGGACCACGGGGAACAGAGACAGAAACGGAAGGCCCAGGGGGAACAGACACAGACGAGGGCGGGATGGGTGGGAACAAAGGGGATGTAATGTCCACGGAGGCAGGCGGGCCTGCTACGACGTCCACGGAGGCAGGCGGGCCTGCTACGACGTCCACGGAGGCAGGCGGGCCTGCTACGACGTCCACGGAGGCAGGCGGGCCTGCTACGACGTCCACGGAGGCAGGCGGGCCTGCTACGACGTCCACGGAGGCAGGCGGGCCTGCTACGACGTCCACGGAGGCAGGCGGGCCTGCTACGACGTCCACGGAGGCAGGCGGGCCTGCTACGACGTCCGTCTCTTGTACAGGAGACAACAATCTTCGCATCCAAAGGAGAGTCTCTTGTAGTGTGAGACTGCTCTGATGCATGAAGGGCGGGTCCGGGGGCGCGGCGACTGGCGGCGGGTCCGGGGGCGCGGCGACTGGCGGCGGGTCCGGGGGCGCGGCGACTGGCGGCGGGTCCGGGGGCGCGGCGACTGGCGGCGGGTCCGGGGGCGCGTGCTTGCCGCGGGGTGCGGCCACGGGATCAGGAGTGCCGCGGGGTGCGGCCACGGGATCAGGAGTGCCGCGGGGTGCGGCCACGGGATCAGGCTTTCGGGCTGGGGACCTCTGCTCCAACCTGGAGGAACACAGATACTGGACCCACTCGGCCGTTCCCAAAGCTCACTCGAGCGATTGGCAGCTCGCAGTGACGCTTGCGAACGAGCCGAGTACCAAAAAACGGGTCATCTGAATGCTCCTTCTGTCTCACCCCGTCTTGCACTGCAGGTCGCTCCTCCCTGCAGTGGCGCTCAAGACGGGCAGACCCAAGGCGCTTACCTGAGCTCTCGTCGCCCGGACACAAAGCGGGAAGGTCCTCCGCTTTCTTGCGGGACCGACGAGACGCTCGTGTTCCCTCAGCGCCAGGGGATTTGCTGTCTCCGGCTTGGTGGCGTTGGGACACGGCGAACTCGGGCTGCTTAGAAACAGCCGGAGTTTCGTCCCAACGGAACAACCACATGCCGGAGTCTCGCTTACCTGCTGCGTCCTGTGGTGGCCAGTCTTTCTGTAAGGGGGAGCGAGGAGGCGGACGCACACGCTGAGATAAGCGAGATTTATTACGGGCAAATCCAGGGTCGTGGTCAATACAGTCCAGGGTCAATGAGCCGACACGTACAGAGTTTGGGTAAGACATAACAAAGACTAGAACCAACACAAACAACGACCAGGTACAGAGATACAAGGATTCAAAGACTGGCAAACACAAGGGGCAAACACAGGGCTTAAATACACGTAACAATGAGGGACAGGTGAAAACAATCAGGGGCGGAGTTACAAACCAAAACACGAGCACATGGACAGGACTGGGAGGGACCAACCGTGACACTGGGCCTGGGACTTTATTATTTGGAAGGTGCTGTATTGCCTTATAGAATTCAGATGATGAAAACGGTGAATCAAGAGTTGTAATCTGATCCTCATTTAATTTAGGAAGATTTATGTCATTAAGAAATTCTTCAATTTCAGCATCAGATGGATTAATCTGTGATGAGTATAAGGCTTCATAAAAGTCTTTAAAGGAGTTATTTATTTGTTGTGGGTCATGAGTAATATTACCGACCGAGTCTTTAATAGAGTGAGTAGCTGTTTTTTCTTTATTCAGTTTTAACTGATTGGCCAGGAATTTTCCAGATTTATTTCCATGTTCAAAGTTTTCCAGATGCAACCTCTGCAACATAAATTGTGTCTTCTTATCAAGTATTTCATTTAATTCCAATTTAAGTTTCCTCAGGCTGTTAATTATATTTTCTTGTGGTGATGCAGCATAGGCATTTTCTAAAGATTTAATTTTCTGTTCCAATTCTAATATAAGTGTTTTTTCTTTATTTTTCTTATGTGCGCAGTAAGAAATTATTTTACCCCGCATTACTGCCTTTCCTGCTTCCCATAGAACACATGGCGATATTTCCGGCAGATTATTTTGTTCTAAGTATGTAGCCCGCTCTCGTTTAAAATAATTAATGAAATCTTGTTCTTTAAGTAATGATGTATTAAATCTCCAGTTCCTAGTTGGTGGTGTAACTCGTTTCTGTGTCAGAGACATAGATACAGGTGCGTGATCACTAATAGTGATAGGATGTATCTGAGTGTCTGTGATTTCCGTCATCATGGAGCTACTGACTAAAAAGTAATCCAAGCGGGAGTGGGAGTGATGTACTTGTGAGAAAAAACTATAATCTCTCAGAGTGGGGTGATGTGAGCGCCAAGCATCGCAAAGACCAAAATCCTTCATGTATTGTTTAAGAATGTCTGCAGACTGCCAGTTTCTTTGACTCACTGCTGTACTGAGCCTGTCAATCTCTGCATTAAGTACCAGGTTGAAGTCCCCTCCTATTACAAGTGTGGTGTCAGAGTAATCAGCAAGTGAGGTGAAGAAGGTATGAAAGAAGGAGGGATCATCAACATTTGGTCCATATATACTGGCAATACATAAATCTATATTCTGAATAGATAGATTAAGTATTATAAATCTGCCTTCGGGGTCTGATATCGTGTTTCTAATAGAGAAGTTTATCCTTTTGTTAATTAATATAGCTACACCTCTTTGTTTAGAGTTGTAACAGGCTGAGTACATATGAGGAAACTGTGAAGAGGAGAGTGTGTGTGCAGATGTTCTGGACACATGTGTCTCCTGTAGGAACACAATGTCAGCCTGTAAGTCGTTTAACCGGTTAAGAATTTTCACCTTCTTCTCCCTTGAACCAACTCCACGCACATTCCATGAAACAAACCTCAGTGTGCTCATATTGAAATTAATCGAGAAAGTGTTGCGTGCTCACTGAAGATGTGTGTGTGTGTGGATGTGTATGTGAGTGTACACTGCATGTTGTGTGTCCTGTATAGCATTGTGTGTGTTGTGTAGCAAACATGTTGGATGCAGAAAGAAAAGGAAAGGGTGCTCCAAAGTGACAAATATAGCAAAAGAATGAGGGGAAAAAAAAAAAAGAAAAAAAAAAGAGAGAAAAAAAATTTAATAATAAAAATAAAATAAAAATAATTATAATTACTTAACATAAAGTCCACTATGCTGTCTGAACCGGCATTCATTGTTATATACAGACATGTAAAAAAGAAAAAGAAAAAAAAAAAAAAGAAGATAGAGAAAAAGGCGTTTGTATACACAGGTCACCTGATCAGAATAGCCATGGCGTGGTTTCCTGGTCGCGATAGAGCTGTCCGTTTATATAGAGTTTGTCCACCGCGATGATAGCTCGTGAACCTTCTTGAATATGTTTTTTCCGAAGAGGGAACAGGATTTTGCGTCGCTCCAGGATCTCTTTAGGAAACTGATCGTTGACGCTGAAATCCGTTCCTCTCAGCTCCCGTCCGCGGCTCTTCACCAGCTCTTTCTGCTTGAAACGTTCGAATTTTCTACGATTGGTCTGGGTCTGTGTGCCCCGGGTCGCTTAGCTCCTATTCGGTGGACACGATCGAAGTTGATGGTTTTAACGGTGTCTTCCGGGAGCTTCAGGTAGGATTGCAAAAACTCCTTCACTGTCGTTTCCGGGTTTTCCTCTGATTTCTCCGGTAGACCCGAAAACACGAGGTTGTCCCTCATGCTGCGGGCCTGGAGCTCGGTGACGGTTTCCCTGATTTTTTTATTCTCCTCCGAGAGCCGGGTCATTCCCTTGGTGAGGGAATTCACCGACTCTCTGAGAGCGGCGTTCTCCACAGCCAGTGCTTCCACCTGCTGTTGGCTGAACTCTACTGACTCCCGGAGAGCCTGAAACTCCTTGTGAAGAATTTCCAAAATGGAGAGGCGAGCGTCGAAACTGGACAGCTTCTTATCAATGGACTCCAAAATGTCCGCCATCCGGTCACTTCTGCTACAGTTCAAACAATGGAACAAACTTCTAAGCTAACAAAGGCCACAGATCTTGTATACGTCTTGACATTCTGAATAGCAGCGTTCAGCTACACTGTCATCCAAGAGAAAACATGTTTATATCTGGACTGGTTCTGAAAAGGCACCAGAATATATCTCACATTTCAATTGTACAACTCAGAAGCCAGGTGCTAAACTTTTTAGGTTGCCAAATGACAAAAACCACATAACATGGCTGTGAAGTTATAGTGATACCATCTAAACATGCAGCACTTGAAATTCTTCTTACTAAAAAAACCAAACAGACCACTGAGAGGAAAACAGTCGCTACTCTGAGCACAAACCACCAAGAGAGCACACGACACAGAGGCTGCGGTATTTTTAGTCATTACAGCTCAATATGCAAGAATGAGAGTCTTATACTTATATGAAGTTTAAAGCCAAATAGTATCTAAATTGTTGGTGCCATAATAACAATCATGCATGAAGGAATACATGACAACGTGTTTTATCTTTTAATGCATTTTTTAGTTTTAGAAGTCAACTAACTAAAACATACAAGGCCAAACTTACAAAATACTAATTTATAAAATGAGAGCTTTATATTCATATGGAGTATAAAGCCAAATGGTCTCTATATTCTTGGTGCCATAATCACATTTTCATGCATGATAGAGTATTGCATAGTGTTTTATCATTTAATAAATTTGTATACTATTTACTAAAGTAACATAACACCGAACAGTAAAACAGCTACTACACCATGCACAAACACCCAATAATAACACATCTCATTTAATACAGTGCAGACATTATAATGACAACAAGCATCACGGGAGTCCAGTCAGAGTGAATTGACCAGCAATGTGCAGTGCTTGTGTTTTTAATGACTTTAAAATGACGACACATTCAGGAAAACGTACTTCACATGTACTTAATAAAGAAGGCAGAGAGGAAGACGTCATGCTCCGAGACATATAAGCTGGAAGTCCGTCCCACCTCCGTCTTTTAAAGATCAGAGCATACAGGCAGAGCATACAGGTGTTTACATGGATATGATTCCTCTATTTAACAGGTTATTATACCCCCGCCCCCATTCAGTCGGACAGAAATCCTATTCTGAATACCCTTAATTGGAATACTCTATTCCAATTGAGGAGTTTACATGGACATACTGTATTCTGACTGGGCTATTAGTCGGATTATTAGCAGATTATCAGGCTGCATGTAAACAAGGCTAGTGTTCACTCTGAACAATCAGGATGTTCACCTATAAATAACTGCTCTTCTGTAACTGGTATTAAGTCAATAGAGGATTCTGTGAGTGTATTTGACTGTAACAGTCTGCTAATCTCTAAAGCGCAGAGTATCTAAACTTCTTAATCTCTGAACATGTGGAGTTTACAGGTTGTGTAAAGACACACAGAGAATTCAGGTGGCTGTGATGCTACAAAGCCCCATCGAGACGTACATGACCTGATTAATAATCATCTGTATGATCTTGTGGTCTTGAACCAGGAGGCCTCTAAAGTTTTTAATACTCTTTACTGAAGCATCAGACCACTGAGAGGAGAACGGGTACCACTCTGAGCACAGACCACCAAATGACTGCACGAACCAGACACTTTCAGAGGCTGCACTGTTTTAAATGTGTGAGAATGAGAGTTGGACGCACAAGATAAGGATAAGATAAAAGATAAACATGAGTTTTGGAAAAAAAAATCAATGTGCCAGCCAGTGTGATGTATATCTACACACACACGTGTGTGTGTAGATATACATCACACTGGCTGGCACATTGATTTTTTTTCCCAAAACTCATGTGCGTGTGTGTGTGCGCGTGCGTGTGTGTGTGTGTGTAAAGTTGCTAGTATTCTTTCAACAAATCAAATCATTGAATTCAGTTATTCCAATCTCTTCCATGGCCACAGGTGTATACAACCAAGCCTAGGCCTGCAGACTGCTTCTAGAAACATTAGTGAAAGAATGGGTCGCTCTCAGGAGCTCAGTGAATTCCAGCATGGTACTGTGATCGGACGCCACCTGTGCAACAAGTAGAGTTGTGAAATTTCCTCTCTACTAAATATTCCACAGTCAACTGTCAGTGGTACAAAAGTGGAAGCGATTGGGAACGATTGGCAACTCAGGCCACATAAAATAACAGTGCGGTGTCAGCGGATGCTGAGGCTCATAGTGCACAGAGGTCACCAACTTTCTGCAGAGTTGTTTTTGCTGTTGTTTTTCAGGAGTCGGGCTTGGCCCCTTAAATCCAATGAAAGGAACTCTTAATGCTTCAGCAGACCAAGAGATTTGGATAATTTCATGCTCCCAACTTTGTGGGAACAGTTTAGGGGACGACCCCTTCCTGTTCGGACATGACTGAGCCCCAGCATACAAAGCAAGGTCCATAAAGACATGGATGAATGGCTGGCCTGCACAGAATCCTGACCTCAACACCTTTGGGATGAATTAGAGCGGAGACCTTAAGCCAGGCCTTCTCATCCAACATCAGAGTCTGACCTCACAAATGCGCTTCTGGAAGAACGGTCAACAATTCCCGTAAACACACTCCTAAACCTTGTGGAAAGTCTTTCCAGAGGAGTTGAACATGTTATAGCTGCAAAGTGTGGGCTGACATCATTTTAAACAGTACGGATTAAGAATGTGATTACTTTTGACAATATATTGTATATATAAATGGGCCATGTTTAGTGTTGTTGTTCAGTGTCTCTAAGCTCAGTGTAATATCCATTAACAGATTACTGACTTTTATATATTAGATTTTTATTTCATAAACAACTTTCATAAGCAATATGAACTAAACTGTTGTTAGTTCAATGTACAACCCCAATTCCAATGAAGTTGGGACGTTGTGTAAAACAAATGAAAACAGAATATGATGATTTGCAAATCCTTTTCAACCTATATTCAACTGAATACACTACTAAGACAAGATATTTCATGTTCAAACAGATCAACTTTATTGTTTTTTGCAAAAATTCACTCATTTTGAATTTGATGCCTGCAACACGTTCCAAAGAAGTTGGGACAGGGGCAACAAAAGACTGGGAAAATTGAGGAATGCTAAAAAAACACCTGTTTGGAACATTCCACAGGTGAACAGGTTAATTGGAAACAGGTGAGTGTCATGATTGGGTATAAAGGGAGCATCCCTGAAAGGCTCAGTCGTTCACAAGCAAGGATGGGGTGAGGTTCACCACTTTGTGAACAACTGCGTGAGCAAGTAGTCCAACAGTTTACGAACAACGTTTCTCAACGTGCAGTTGCAGGGAATTTAGGGATTTCATCATCTACAGTCTGGAGAAATCTCTGCCTATAAGCGGAAAGGCAGAAAACCAACATTAGAAAACTGCATTAAAAACTGACATCATTCTGTAACGGATATTACCACATGGGCTCAGGAACACTTCAGAAAACCATTGTCAGTGAACACAGTTCGTCGCTCCATCTACAAGTGCAAGTTAAAACTTGCCATGCAAAACGAAAGCCATATATCAACAACACCCAGGAACGCCGCCGGTGTTTCTCAGCTCATCTGAGATGGACTGGCGCAAAGTGGAAAAGTGTCTTGTGGTCTGACGAGTCCACATTTCAAATTGTTTATGGAAATCATAGACGTTGTGTTTCCGGGCCAAAGAGGAAAAGGACTGTCCGGATTGTTATCAGCACAAAGTTCAAAAGCCAGCATCTCTGATGGTGTGGGGGTGTGTTAGTGCCCATGGCATGGGTAACTTGCACATCTGTGAAGGCACCATTAATGCTGAAAGGTACATACAGGTTTTGGAGCAACATATGCTGCCATCCAAGCAACGTCTTTTTCAGGGACGTCCTGCTTAATTCAGCAAGACAATGCCAAGCCACCTTCTGCACGTGTTACAACAGCGTAGCGTCGTAGTAAAAGAGTGCGGGTACTAGACTGGCCTGCCTGCAGTCCAGACCTGTCTCCCATTGAAAATGTGTGCCGCATTATGAAGCGCAAAATACGACAACGGAGACCCCGGACTGTTGAGCAACTGAAGTTGTACATCAAGCAAGAATGGGAAAGAATTCCACCTACAAAGCTTCAACAATTAGTGTCCTCAGTTCCCAAACGCTTATTGAGTGTTGTTAAAAGGAAAGGTGATGTAACACAGTGGTAAACATGTCCCTGTCCCAACTTCTTTGGAATATGTTACAGGCATCAAATTCAAAATGAGTGAATATTTGCAAAAAACAATAAAGTTTATCTCTTTGAACATTAAATATCTTGTCTTTGTAGCGTATTCAATTGAAAATAGGTTGAAAAGGATTTGCAAGTCATGGTATTGTGTTTTTATTTATGTTTTACACAACGTCCCAACTTCAGTGTTGTTCAAATTCAATGTAGTTCAGACCCGCAGTCATCTGTTAGTCATTTTTTTCATCCCCATTCCTCCCATTCTATTCATTTTTGCCCCTCAGGAAAACTTTAATATTTCTTTGCCTGACAGTCACAAAACTACATGTACTCACTCAAGACAGGTCCCTAAGTTCTAATCCACAATCACACTGATCTGCACTCCTCTTTGTGTCTGTTTTCCATCCCCTGTTCTTCCAATAGACAAACATTCATTAAAAAAAAAAACACCTAACTACTTCACAACCACCTAACACCTACTTAGTGAACACCCCATAAACCATGTCCACCTCCTAGCAACACCTTAGCAACTACTTAGTAAAAAGCTTAAGCTGCACAATCACTCTGTATTTTGTTCAGGAGACGCACTATTTCTAATTTGTCCAACAACCACACAGTACAGAAAATAAAATACAAGAAAGGAAACATGATCTGATTCCCAGATAATCAAATAAACAAACAAAATCAGAAATAAACAATAAAACAGAAAGCAGGCAGTACAAATGAGCACAAACCACCAACTGAATGCGCTGCAATGAAGGATGTAGAAAAACATGAAGCCAAACAGAGGCATTAGTCTTCTACACCTTTTATCCCCAAACCTGCAAAACAACAGTTTTAATATCACTGTATTCAGAAAACGCACTTACCTTGGCAGATGACAATGTTACTCTGAAAAAGCAAACTGCTGCTCTGACAGATCATAAAAGAAGACCACCTCCCGCCCCCTTCATACTGAAAAAATGCCATTGGCTTAAGTGACAGTTTCTTACTGAGAATACAACATAACTGTTGCTAGTCAATAGCAGTGCTTATCTAGGTCTGGAAAATATTAAATGCTAAGCAAACAGTCGGTTCTTGTTCTTGGATGCAAGAAATACTTGCAGGCATGAGATTCTAAACTTTGACGAGGGCTACAGTTTTCCTAAACTCTATAAAATCCTCATTTGAAGTCAAGTAATGGTTAAAAAAATCATCATCATCAAATGAGAAAAACTGGACGTACAAGGACTATATATGCCCAGATCCATGGGAGGCAGTGGTATGACTAGCAGAACATCCAAAGCATGGACCGGGACAAGGACTTCCCAATCCAAAAAAGTCCCAAAATGATAATCTCTCTCTCTCTCTCTCTTTCTCTCTCTCTCTCTCTCTCTCTCTCTCTCTCTCTCTCTCTCTATATATATATATATATATATATATATATATATATATATATATATATATATATAATAAACATTATGACCACCTCCTTGTGTCTACGTTCATTTTATCATTTTATCAGCTCCACTTACTATATAAATGCACTTTGTATTTCATCTGACTTGGGACTGTATGTTCTGGACACTCAGGTAAAGGGAGGTGCTGAGCTGTCAACTGATCACCATCTGGTGGTGAGTTGGATCAGATAACAAGGAAAACTGATGGTCAGACCCGGTAGACCCAAGCGAACAGTGAGGGTGTGCTGGTAACGACTGTCAGAGGCGCTTGTTCAGAATGATTTCTACTCCCACCTCTGGGAGAGCTTTTCTCATGTCCCAGGGGAGGTAGGGGACATGGAGTCTGAATGGGCCCTGTTCAAAACATCCATTGTAGAAGCTGCCAGGCGTAGCTGTGGCCAAAAGCTTGTGGGTGCCTTTCGGGGTGGTAACCCAAGAACCCCCTGGTGGACACAGGATTGTTTCATTTTTCACATGGACGAAACTCAAACTTGCAGAAAAATAAACTAAAATAAAACATGAAACCAACAAAACCGCAAAGAACACATTAATTACTCCATTATTTGCAATGTAAAATTCTTTTTTGACCACCTTGACCATCCTTATTTGCCATACTGGTGGTGGTCACTTTGCACTTCCCATGCAAAATTTGTATTACTCATTCTCAACCTGTGGTCATTCTAACAATTCTAACCTTTGATTAAGAGCTAGAGGAAATGTCCAGCCACAGTCCTTGGAATCTGCTGTCCAACCCTAGTCCAACAAACCTGGGCCAGGCATCTAAGGATTCCAGATGTTTTAAAACCAAACTCTCCAAGGCAGCAGATCACAAGAGCAGGACTGGGCCCCTCTAGCTTTTCTTTAGTGGTCAGTTTGTGACCACAGAGAGTCGGTTGTAGGGACATTTTTGGGTGGAGGTCCACTCTCAGCCTAACAGTGACAATGATGTGTGTTAAAAAGCCACCAGCATGACTGCGTCTGATACATTCACTTCAACATCACACACACTACCATGTCAGTGTCACTGCTGTCCTGAGAACAGACCACCATACAAATAATATCCGATCAGTGGTGGTCCTATGATGGTCCCTTTCCATCCAAATCATGTTTAGTAACAGATGAGTTTTGGATATAGGTGCAAACAATACACTGGCATAAAAAACAGATGAGCTGTGTAAATAATCCAGTTAAACATTAATAAAGTAAGATTCACTTACTTTACTGATTTCTATTCAACTAAACTCTCCATGGATTCTGACAGACACTCAGTTCAGTGAGGAACTTCAAGTTCATCTCGTGGTGCTTTTTCGTTTCAGCTCCACTTTGGTCTCTTGTCCCGCATTGATTCACAGGAGAATCCGACTCACACACACACACACACACACACACTCACACACACACACACACACACACACACACACACACACACACACACACACAAACTAAGCCGCTTATCATTATGGGTCGCGGGGTGAGCTGGAGCCAACCCCAGCAGTCACTGGGTAGAAGGCAGGACACACCCTGGACAGGTTGCCAGTCCATCGCAGGAGGTGTAAACAGCTCAGTTTGTGGGTAATTAGGAACATCTTCTTTAAATGTATGCTCCCAAACAGTCACCCCCAACCCCACCCATCAGTGGGAAAGACCACCATGCATTTATATTGTTGCCATTGGGACAAAACCTTGTATCTCCAAGATGGTAGCTTCAGAGAAGAAAAAAAAATATTCTTAAATTAAACTGAAATTAATGAAAGAAAACAACAACAACTGTTATATTAGTGCTATTATAAAGGCAATAACTTCAGTTTCGTAACAAGAATTATTAGACATGAAGTTCTTGGCAAGTTCACTGTTGATTTAGGCCCTTCACAACAAAATAAAACAGCTTTCTGTCTTTTTTTCACATTTCACATTATGTCCATATGGTTGGGAAGTAGGTTTGTATAGATATTATCTTTGAACCTTCATACCAACCAATTACTTTGCCATTTTGATCATTATATGACATGATGTGACATTTAAACAATACTTTATATGATATAATAAAGAACATGCATCAAAATATTAGTAAAACATAACATCTTACTGTATTAAATCACTTTAACCTGCTGATTTTCACTCAGACCCACATCAGCTCTATGGAAATAACACAGTTTAAACCAAAGAGCTCTAATATCTTTAGTCAGTAGAACATAATTCTGATCATTAAACGTAATGTCCACATTTTTTGAGTGTAGATGCACCAACTGGGTCTGTCAGCATAAAAAAGAGAACTTTAACACTTAACTGTGATGATTATGATAAAGAATGTACAGGATAGTGTTAAACAGTATATATATATATATATATATATATATATATATATATATATATATATATATATATATAAACACATACTGTTTAACACTATCCTGTACATTCTTTATCATAATCATCACAGTTAAGTGTTAAAGTTCTCTTATATATATATATATATATATATATATATACATATATATAAAAATTCTTCATTTCGCATATTGTGTATTCATCTTTTTACAGGTTAAACACATCTTACACTCCTGTTTTACATACATGATAACCAGAGGTAGCTGTAACTACAGTTACTCATTCACTTGCTCTCTGAGTGTTTCAAATGATTGTTATTTTAAAGGAAATTCAATTCAAATTTGCATTTAGAGCATGTAGGCCTAGTACAGGTCAGCAGCTTTTATAAAAACACACATTATCAAGGCCTGTTTGTTGTTGCTACAATTGCTTCTTGTTTTTCTTATGTTAACCTAAGAGAAATTAGTTATTTAAAGCCTTATTGGAACTGCATTTGTTTTTACCAGAGGTGCTTCAGTGCTGTAATTTTCTGCAAACCATATGTTAGAGGTTAGACCTGTCTAGTTGCTATTGCCCTTTTAAGATTAGCTCTAGGTGGGACCCACCTAGTCCCGTAAGACTTCATTTAACTCTCGTTTGATGGAAAGCGCGCTTATATGAAAGGTTGGCCTGCAACAAACGCTTTTAATCGTTGGAGCCTCCGTTCATCCACTGGGACATTGGTGGTGGAAGTGAGCAGTGAGGTGGTGCAATGTAAGTGACTTGCTGTGTGACTTGCTGTGTAACACTTAGCTTCGTTTGTAACGGCCAGTGTTAATGTGTACACTGTCCCTTTAAGAGCCCTTAAGCTCTTAAGTGCGCAGGCGTGGGTGCGTAGCTGTGCTGAGAGCGGAGAGAGTATTAGTGTGTGTGTCGTGCTGTGGCGCTGAGACCACTGAGACCCCTGGACCCAGCTCTTTATTTTATTTTATTTCATTTCATTTCTGTAAGTAACGCTGCTCATAAGCTTTGGGAGCTATTAACTAATAAACAAGCAAGTGGAGTTCCGCCAGAGTGAGTACGAGTGTTTGAATCACGGCTGCCCCACGTGCCTTCACCTGCCCCAAAGCTCACTGTCTGGGTGGGAGCTGGGAATCTGAGCGACTCCGGCTCCGAAGCGTTACACGTTTAGCAGCTTGCTACTATTAATTCGTTGTGTAGAGTTGCTGACCAAGAGCTATTATGCTATTTGTAGTGTCTGCGTGCAGCAAGTTGATTCGAGTCAAGGCAGCTGTTGTTTTCTTGGCTGCCTGAGACTTTTGCCAGGAGTGTGTATATTCTATGTAAATGCATTTGTTTTACTGGAAACCATCGCTTTAACCTGATTACCAGATTATGCAACTGATTAGGTGATGGTTTTTAATACCCATAAATAAATGTCATCCAAGAAGACATTCTTAAAGTCAACAGACGTTTCGGTCACAAAAGCCAACTTATTTACAGTACATCTAATTTCCTATTCTGCCTATAGCTGTTCAGCCCCTTTAGTGCACAGTGAAGTTATATGGAGTGTTTTAGCCCAGAGTGCTTTTTGAATCAGTCAGCCACAATACAGGGCAACCAGTCAAAACAGAAATATTGTACATATAGTATTTATGAAGACAGAGTAACACAGTTTTATTAATTCTGAGGGATAAACAGAGGTTGGAAAGTTGACCAGCATATCTATTCAGTGATGCTATACGAGTTCATCCAAAAATCTTGTACATGCCCACTATTTATTTATTTATGTGCTGGCCTACTTGTGTGTGTATGTATTTAGGTATCCAGAAGGAAAGATTGGTTCAACACTGCAGCAATGACAGTGGGAATACATCCAAAAGTGTAATCTCTATAGATAACTCAGAATCTGAGTCAGACTCAGAATGTGACAGCTCCGAGTCAGACTCTGATTCTTCGATGGAGAGACAAAGGAAGATGAGGAGGAGGTTGGAGAAGCAGAAGGGGGGAAAAGGCTAAGAAACTGAAAGAAAAAAGCAGGAAAGAAACACAGCATCACTATCGGCAACGAGGTATTTGTGAAGCATGTGTGTTTCATGCCTGTTTGATGTTCCAAACCTTATTGACATAATATTCCTGCCTTGAATGTACAAACAGTACAGGTATTAAACTACATCAGCAGGACACTTGATTTAATTTAGTGAAGCACTAATTAGCCAAACCAGGTATTCGGAGAGAACTAACACGGGGCTTCATCAAGGAGAGGTTTGGAAATGGTTAAACAAAAACATTGGCATATATCAGAGGTGCACAACTCTGATTCTGAAGTGCTGGTGTCCAGCCTGTTTGCTCAAACACACCCACTCAACCTGGCAAATCAACAGATGAGTGTAATCTGGTGTGCATGAGCTGGTAAATCTCCAAATTGTGCTGGACATCAGCCCTCCAGGACCAGAGCTGTGCATCCCTGACATTTTGCAAGGCACTGTACTGTTTATTATTCAAGTGAGCTGATTGTTATTCTCATTGTGTGGTTTTATTATTTAGTAAACCATCTAAAGTGATACGGCGATACAAAGCAGTCCTCTCAACCTTCAAGAAGGGCAAGACCATGTCAGAAGCTTTCCAAAAATATGGTGTTGACAAACATAATTGTCCAGACTGTAGCCATTGCAGAGGTGGCAACTGCAGCTCCATAAAAGTATGTAGAACTTCTTCAACATCAGAAGGCGGGAAATTGAGTTTTGCACAGATGGACCACACTTTGTGAATCACACACTGAGGGAGGAGTTATAGAGTTTGATGGCCACAGGTAAGAATGACTTCTTGTGGCGCTCTGTGGTGCATTTCAGTTGAATGAGTCTTGCACTGAATGAGCTCTTGTGTCTCATCACTGTGTCGTAGAGTGGGTGGGAGCCACTGTTGGCGTCTGCACCCTCAGCCTGTTTCCCCAGCATGTGACAGCATAGAGGATAGCACTCGCCACCACAGACTCATAGAAGATCCTGAGCGTAGTCCAGCAGATGTTGGAAGGACCTCAGGCGCCTCAGAAAATATAGACGACTTTGGCTGTTGCTCTCGGGAAGGGAGAGAGGACAGTTCCTTGTAGAACTCCAATGTTGCTGACCAATCTGTCCAACAGACAGTGCTGCAGGCATACATACTGTGGTCTGCCGGTCAGGTAGTCAACAATCCAGGACACGAGGAGGGCATCTACCTGCAACACCCAGAAGAGCAGGCCAGACGGTGTTAAATGCACTGGAGAAGTCAAAAAACATGACCATCACAGAGCTGGCTGGCTTATCCAGGTGAGCGTACACTCGATTGAGCAGGTAGATGATGGCATCCCCAACTCCCAGGTGAGGCTGATAGGCAAACTGGAGGGGGTCTAGAAAGGGCTGGACTATGGGTCGAAGCTGATCCAAGATAAGCCTCTCCATGGTCTTCATGACGTGGGAAGTCAGTGCCACTGGCCTGTAGTCCTTGGCGTCACTGGGTTGCGGCATCTTTGGAACAGGACCAATGCAGGACGTCTTCCACATCATGGGGACCCTCTGGAGACTCAGGCTCATGTTGAAGACATGTTGTAGTACTCCTCAAAGCTGGGAGGCACAGGCTTTAAGCACCCTGGGGGGAACCCCATCAGTGCCTGCAGCTTTGTTTGTGTGGAGTCTCTTCAGTTGTCTTCTCACCTGGTCAGCAGTCAGACTCACTGTAGAGGTGACGGGTAGGGGAGAGGTGGAGGTGTGAGATGGACTGTCACAGGAGGGGGCAGGCTATCAGGAGGGGGAGATAGGGTGAATGGAGTGGGCTGCTGAGGACCGGGGGGGGGGGGGGGGGGGGGGGGTGTGATTTTAGTGATTTTATAATCACTAATGATTATAAAACACAATCATATGCTATTTATCTTTAATAACATTAGTTCATGTTTAATTAGGACATTTTTAATAATTTATTAATGATTATAAAATACTTAAAATGTAAGAGTATACAAGTTTTCCATCCATCCATCCATTATCTTCCGCTTGTCCGGGGTTCGGGTCGCGGGGGCAGCATCCTAAGCAATGAAGCCCAGACCTCCCTTTCCCCAGCCACTTCCACCAGCTCTCCAAGGGGGATTCCGAGGCGCTCCCAGGCCAGCTGGGCGATATAGTCGCGCCAGCGTGTCCTGGGTCTTCCCCGGGGTCTCCTCCCAGGTGGACTCGCCTGTGACACCTCCCGAGGGAGGCGTCCAGGAGGCATCCTAACCAGATGCCTGAACCACCTCAGCTGGCTCCTCTCGACGTGAAGAAGCAGCGGCTCTACTCAGAGTCCTTCCCGGATGACTGAACTTCTCACCCTATCTCTAAGGGAGAGTCCAGACACCCTGCGGAGGAAGCTCATTTCGGCCGCTTGTATTCGCGATGTTATTCTTTCGGTCATTACCCAAAGCTCATGACCATAGGTGAGGGTGGGAACGTAGATCGACCGGTAAATCGAGAGCCTTGCCTTATGGCTCAGCTCTTTCTTTACCACAACAGACCGGTAAAGAGCCCGCATCACTGCTGACCCAGCACCAATCCGCCTGTCAATCTCCCGCTCCCTTGTACCATCACTCGTGAACAAGACCCCGAGATACTTGAACTCCTCCACTTGAGGCAAGAGCCTATCCCCGACCCAGAGAGGGCTCTCCACCCTTTTCTGCCTGAGAACCATGGTCTCGGATTTAGAGGTACTGATTCTCATCCCAGCCGCTTCACACTCGGCTGCAAACCGATCCAGCGAAAGCTGAAGTTCGCGGCCTGATGTCCCCAATAGGACCACATCATCTGCAAACAGCAGTGATGTGACCCTGAGGTCACCAAACCGGACACCCTCCATCCCTTGACTGCGCCTAGAAATTCTATCCATAAAAATTATTAATAGAATCGGTGACAAAGGGCAGCCCTGACGGAGTCCAACTCTCACTGGGAACGAGTCTGACTTACTGCCGGCTATGCAAACCAAACTCCAGCTTTGTTTGTACAGGGCCTGAATGGCTCGTAGCAAAGAGCCATGTACCCCGTACTCCCAAAGCACCTCCCACAGAATACCCCGGGGAACACAGTCGAATGCCTTCTCCAGATCCACAAAGCACATGTGGACTGGTTGGGCAAACTCCCATGAACCCTCCAGAATCCTGGAGAGGGTGAAGAGTTGGTCCAGTGTTCCACGACCAGGGCGGAACCCGCACTGTTCCTCCTGGATCCGAGGTTCGACTATAAGCCGGACTCTCTTCTCCAGTACCCCTGCATAGACCTTGCCAGGGAGGCTGAGTAGTGTGATTCCCCTGTAGTTGGAACACACCCTCCGGTCCCCTTTTTTAAAAAGAGGCAACACCACCCCAGTCTGCCAAGCCAGTGGCACCGCCCCCGATGTCCACGCAATGTTTAAAAGACGTGTCAGCCAAGACAGCCCCACAACATCCAGAGCCTTGAGGAACTCAGGGTGGATCTCATCCACCCCTGGAGCCTTGCCACCAAGGAGCTTCTTAACTACCTTAGCGACTTCGGCCTCAGTAATGGACAAGCCTATTCCCATGTCCCCAGACTCAGCCTCCTCACTGGAGAACGTGTCGGTGGGATTGAGAAGGTCCTCAAAGTATTTCTTCCACCTCCCAATGACGTCTTCAGTCGAAGTCAGCAGCACACCATCTCCACTATATACAGTGCTAGTGGCACACTGCTTTCCCCTTCTGAGTCGCCTGACGGTTTGCCAGAATCTTTTCGGAGCCGACTTAAAGTCAGTTTCCAAGGCCTCACCAAACTCCTCCCATACACGGGTTTTTGCCTTGGCAACAACTGAAGCCGCAGATCGCTTGGCCTGTCGATACCTGCCAGCTGCCTCTGGTGTCCCACAGGCCAACCATGCCCGGTAGGACTCCTTCTTCAGCTTGACGGCATCTCTCACCTGGGGTGTCCACCACCGGGTTCGAGGATTACCGCCCCGACAGGCACCAACTACCTTACGGCCACAGCTACAGTCAGCCGCTTCAGCAATGGAGGAACGGAACATGGCCCATTCTGAGTCAGTGTCCCCCGCCTCCCCCGATATCTGGTCAAAGTTCTGACGGAGGTGTGAGTTGAAGATCAATCTGACAGGTTCTTCTGCTAGACGTTCCCAGCAAACCCTCACTATGCGTTTGGGCTTGCCTGGTCTGACCGGGATCTTCCCCCACCACCTGATCCAACTCACCACCAGGTGGTGATCAGTTGACAGCTCAGCTCCTCTCTTTACCCGAGTGTCCAAAACACATGGCCGCAAGTCCGATGACACGACTACAAAGTCAATCATTGAACTGCGGCCTAGGGTGTCCTGGTGCCATGTGCACTTATGGACATCCTTGTGTTCAAACATGGTGTTCGTGATGGACAAACTGTGGTTTGCACAGAAGTCCAAAAACTGAACACCACTCGGGTTCAGATCAGAGAGGCCATTCCTCCCAATCACACCCCTCCAGGTCTCACTGTCATTGCCCACGTGAGCGTTGAAGTCCCCCAGTAGGACAATAGAGTCTCCAGGAGGAGCACTTTCAAGCACCCTTCCCAAGGACTCTAAGAAGGCTGGGTACTCTGAACTGCTGTTCGGTGCATAAGCACAGACAACAGTCAGGACCCGTTCCCCAACCCGAAGGCGTAGGGAAGCTACCCTCTTGTCCACCGGAGAAAACCCCAACATACAGGCACCGAGTCGAGGGGCTATGAGAAAGCCCACACCTGCCCGCCGCCTCTCACCATGGGCAACTCCAGAAAAGAATAAAGTCCAGCCCCTCTCAAGGAGATTGGACCCAGAGCCCAAGCTGTGTGTTGAGGTGAGCCCGACTATATCTAGCCGGTATCTCTCAACCTCGCGCACCAACTCAGGCTCCTTCCCCGCCAGTGAGGTAACGTTCCAAGTTCCAAAAGCCAGTTTCAGCAACCGAGGATCAGAACGCCAAGGCCCACGCCTTCGGACACTGCCCGATCCACAACGCACCGAACCCCTACTACTGCCCCTCCCATTGGTGGTGGGTCGATGGGAGGGGGGACTCATGTAACTCCTTCGGGCTGGGCCCGGCCGGGCACCATGAGTAAATGCCCGGCCACCAGACGCTCGCTGGCGAGCCCCTCCCCCAGGCCTGGCTCCAGGGTGGGGCCCCGGTAACCCTGTTCCGGGCAGGGTACACAAGTCCTGTTTTTCTGTCTTCATAGGGGTTATTATGGATCACACTTTGTCTGACCTGTCACCTAGGACCAGTTTGCCATGGGAGACCCTACCAGGAGCTTTTGCTCCAGACAACATAGCTCCTAAGATCATTCAAGCACGCAAACCCCTCCACGACGATAAGGTGGTGATCCAAGGAGAGGTATACAAGTTTTGATTAACATATTAAGATATTACTTAACTATTTAGCAATGATCAAAAAATATATCCAAAAAATATGTTATCATTAAGAACATTAGTTAATGTTTAATGAAGACATTACTTAACCATTTAGAAGTAATTATAAACTGTTTAATAAAATCTGAAATATTTTTTTTCTATCATTAGTTAATTATCAATTATTATATTCCTTAGTGATTTAGTAATGTTTATTACTGTCTTAAGTACCATTAATTAATGTACCCTTATTGCAAAGTGTTGCCATTAAATAAATTATAAAAATGATCCTGCTGCTTCATTAGTGTGGTCTGAATGAGTAGAGCTTCCTCATCTGCTCCTGTGGCGTTTCACATTTCATGATAGTTGAGTACTTCTCACCACCAAGCAAGGATTTCAGATCAACTGCAATAGGGGCCACCAGTGAGACCCTTTGGATGAGAGCATTCCTGTGATTGCTCACAAACCATACAGCTGGACAGAAACAAAACAAGGAAGACAAAAAGGGAAAACTTAGACAAACAGAATATATGCACCAAAGCAGTTTTAAGAATACCACTAGAAGAACACAACTTACCATACTCCTTGGAGAGATCTATTTGTCTGTCTGCAAAACATTACACAAACACACGTTTATACATTTGAGAACTAAAAGTGAAAATGAATCTAAATAGATTTTATTCTAAGTGATTTTGGACAGATGATGACTGAACGAACAAATGAATGAACAAACATTTCTCAAAGCTACACTTACAGGGGGAAAAAGACCATATGTACAGGTTTTGCTTGCTGACAGATGTTGTAGTGTTTGGACTGGAGATTGTCCACCTGCTCCTACCTCCCTATAATACTACTACTAAGATTGATATTCACTTACCAACACAACTGAAATTTGTACTGTATTGATCTGAAGGTCACAAAAGAACAGAAATTAAATGAACAACATCCATTCATGATTACTTTGTTGACTACAAGAGAACACTTTAATGGTGCTTTCATTTACCTGATCGTATGTCAGCTTCCCACAATGATTTCCCTTCATTCGTTAAAAACAACCGAAGGTCATCCTTCACATCTTTAATGTATACCTCGAAAAAGTTTGGGGTTTGGCTGGTGTATCTCAGTTTTAACCTCTTTCAGAGAAAAACTGAATGAAAATTACATATGAAAACATTCAGGCTATTTTAATTTCATTATGGTTGTGGTTAAGACCACCAAGTCAAGATCAAGACTTAAGAGTCTATCCCTTAATGGTGCATATAACATTTTTTTAGGGACCAGCTTCTTTATATATGTAACAACATAACATGTTACATGATTTTGACTCAGAAATTAGTTAAATGAGTGTGACAGGTCTTCTTCTTTCTGCAAATCATTAAAAGGTAATGGAGAGAATTGTTTAACAAAAGATAGTTTTACTTGTTTTTCCATGTATGTGTATTTCTATTTTCCATTAGGTAGAAACAACATATAAGTAGCTTAAATCCAGTTTCATTCTGCTTGGCACCAGATAAAACAGTATAGAGTTGAGGACTTAAAATAATGAGCAACTGCTGAAAATGAGTGAAATAGACGAAATAAGAGCAGCAGGACTGGCAGCAGAATATTGACGTTGTACTCTAAATCAACATGCATACATGGCTCAGTATCCTCTGAACTTAAACGGTTTACACAGTTATATTCTTGCCTGGTTTAAATCTTAATTAACAGACTGCTACCAAATTGTTAGTGAATACAGAGAGTTTTCTGAACACAGAAGAGTGCAACATGGTGTTCCATAAGGCTCTGTTTTGGGGCCCTTACTGTTCTTCATTTATTTTCTCTCTAGTACACATAATTCACAGACGGTGTTGTTGAATACCACTTTTATGCTCGTGATGCACAATTGTAGGTAGCAGCTTGACCAAATTCATTTGCAAATAATGGCTGACTTTAGTAAAGACATACAAACATGAAAGTCTGCTAAATTCCAATAAAAGTATAACTTGTAGGCCACTCAAAGTAAGGTTGCAGATTTGAGCTGATCTTAATAAACTTTAATATTTTTTTTTCAGTAACACTTTACTGTAGGTCAAGTTCATAAGACTACCTGATGATTGCATAAACCTTTCACGACAACTGACAAAAACCTACATAAATATTTCTAAAGGCTTATCCCAATAAGTGGCAATCACCATAAAGGCTGCTTTTGTCATCTTCAGTGTCAAGCTGACACGTACATGAAGTGACAGGTGTTTGCTGACATTAGGTTTGTGTTATAACACTATGCGGTGAAATAAATAACATGGCATATTATGACAGCCAACATTTTAGTGGCATTGTGTCCATTTCACATCTCCTGTTTATAATTCACATGAAATTCATAAAACGTTCAAAACCAAGTTGTTTCCAAGACGTACAACATCACCTGAAACTATCCTACAGAAAGTGTCTTACAACTATTGAATATTGTGTGGGGGAAGGCAATTTCTTAAAGCACCACAAGTGACTCCATAAAGCAGGCGTTTCATTCGATTGCACAAACTGCTCATTTCATTTATGACCCAAAAAAATGGACATAACTCATTTCAATGTTTTGGCATTGCCATTAGGATTCATAACATTGTATGAACAGCAAAGTGAAACTCACTTTGCTGAAGGCTCAGTGAAAATTCAACCTCATTTCCAAAAACGTCAATAAAAACAGAATGGAATGATAAACAGGTTGAACTTTTTTAGTTTTTTAAATGTGTGCCTATTTTAAATTTGATGCCAGAAAAACATTCTAAAAAAAGTTGGACGGGGCATGTCACTGCGTTTCATCACGTCTTCTTTTAACAACACACTGTAAGCATTTGGGAACTGAGGAGACTAACTGCTGTTTTTTTTCTGTTCTTGCTTGATATAGAATTTGCTGCAATACAGTGCCTTGAAAAAGCATTCACACCCCTTGAACTTTTACGCATTTTTTCATGTTACACCCACACGCTTCAATGTATTTTATTGGGATTTTATGTGATAAACCAACAAAAAGTAGCAAGTAATTGTGAAGTGAAAAATTATACATGGTTTTCAAAATGTTTTCCAAATAAAAATCTGGAAAGAGTGGTGTGGTTTGTATTCAGTCCCCTTGAGTCAGTATTTTGTTAGGACCACCTTTCACTGTGAGTACAGCTTCAAGTCTTCTGGGATATGTCTCTACCAGCTTTGCACATCCACAGGTTGACATTTTTGCCCATTCTTCTTTGCAAATTAGCTCAAGCTCAGTCAGATTGGATGGAGAGCATCTGTGAACAGCAGTTTTCAAGTCTTGCCACAAATTCTCATTGTGATTTAGGTCTGGACTTTGACTGGGCCATTCTTACTCATGAATATGCTTTGATCTAAATAATGCCATTGTAGCTCTGGCTGTAATTTAGTGTTGTTGTCCTGCTGCAACGTGAACCTCCGTTCCAGTCTCAAGTCTTTTGCAGCCTCTTACAGGTTTTCTTCCAGGATTGCCCTGTATTTAGCTCCATCCATCTTCCCATCAACTCTGACCAGCTTCCCTGTCCGTGCTGAAGAGAAGCATCCCCACAGCATAATGCTGCCACCACCATATTTCACGGTGGGGATGTATTCAGGGTGATGTGTTGTTAGTTTTCTGCCACACATAGCGTTTTGCATTTAGGACCATGGGCCTCTTGTCTGCTTCTCTAATTAGCGCTCTCCTTGCCTGGGCTGTCAGTTTAGGTGGACGGCCATGTCTTGGTATGTTTGCGGTTGTGCCGTTCTCCTTCCATTTTTGGATGATGGTTTGAACATTGCTCTGTGACATGTTCGTAGCTTGGGATGTTTTTTATAACCTAACCCTGCTGTACACTTCTCCACAACGTTACCCCTGACCTGTCTAGTGTGTTCCTTGGGTTTCATGATGCTGTTTTGATCACTAATGTTCTCCAGCAAACCTTTGAGGCCTTCACAGAACATCTCTAGTTATACTGAGGATAAATTTACTAAATAGTCACACTGGATTTTATTTAGACATGCAGATTTTTATTTGTAAAAAGTTATTTTTCAACTATGTATAATTTTCTTTTTACTTTACAATTACTTGCTACTTTGTGTTGGTTTGTCACATAAAATCCCAATAAAATACATTTAGGTTTGAAAAAATTTGAAAAAGTTCAAGGGGTATGAATTCTTTTTCAATGCACTGTACATGCAGAATGTGGTTTGACATTGTCCTGCTGAAATAATCAAGGTCTTCCCCAAAAACGATGGCGTATGAATGGCAGCCTTTGTTGCTCCAAAACATGCATATATTGTTTAGTATTATGGTGCCTTCATAGAAGTGCAAGTCATCCATGCCATGTGCACTAATGCACCCCTACACCATCATGAATACTGGCTTTTGAACTGTGTGCTGATAACAAGCCAGAAGGTCTTTAGCCAAAAGGATATAGTGTCTATGATTTCCAAAACAAAAATAAATAAATAAATCTTGATGTATCAGACCACAGGACACTTTTCCACTTCATCTCAGTCCATCTTAAATGAGCTTGGACTCCGAGAAGGCAGCAACATTTCTGAATCCTGCCAATGCATGGGTTCTTCTTTGCATGGTACAGTTTTAACATGCATTTGTGAATGCAGCGATGAACTGTGTTCACATGAGCCCATGCAGTAATTTCCACTATAGAATCACTTCTGTTTTTAATGTACTGCCGCCTGAGGACCTGAAGATCACGGCCAACCAATATCGGTTTTCGGCTTTATCCCATGCATACAAGGAAATTCTCTGGATTCTCTGAATCTTTTGATAATATCATGTACTGTGGATGATACAATTCCCAAGTTCTTCGCTATTTTACACTGAGAAATGTTATTCTTGAACTGTTGCACTATTTGATTGCGCAGTCTTTCACAGAGTGGTGAACCACTCCTCATCCTCACTTGTGAAAGCCTCTCTGTGTTGCTCTTTATATTCCCAATAATATCACTACTCTTGACAATTAACCACCAGATGTTTTTTTCTGAAATGTGTTGCTGACATCAAATTCAAAAGGTACATGCATTTTTTCAAAACCTAAGAAATAAAAATTCTCAGTTTAAACATTTGGTCTTGCTGTCTTTGCAGTGATTTCACTTAAATAAGGATTTCACCCTTAGAACATTAAGGGTTCATTGGGGCAATTGTTTGATATTTGGGTCAATTATAATATGCAAGTTTTGTCATGAGATAATCACACATGCCACATATTGTTTTTGCTTTTCAGGAAATCTTGGGATACTCAGATATGCCATTTGAGATGTACATGCCAACAGAATTTTGATATCTTTATGAATGTGGGTCGTTTTTGATAAATTTACCTAGCACCTGCTAAATTTTGTGAATTTTTTTTTTTTTTTTTTGCTTATAAAGATCTTAAACAAGTGGCACCTCAGTTGCCTTTTCAGAAACTGTTAGTTTGGTGTGTCTGTGAGCTGAAAGTGCAAGAATTTTGATGGTGATTCATTTTAACAGTAATTATTGAGTAAAAATAAACAGCATAAGGTGACCATGTTTTTTTATTGATTTTCTGTCCTCTTGGATTCATGCTGAGTGCTAAAACTCTGCTACACCGCGAAACAGGCTTTATTTTTAATTACAAGTTGAGTTGCTTCTTTGATATCAGATATTTCTAACACTCAAAATCAATGTAAACTCAAAGACACACCTAAATACTGTTAAAATGACAATAACATTTATCATATTTATTGTTATGCTTTATGACTGATGCTGACGTCACAACTCAATGACATCATGCTAGCTTGTTAGGACTGGGTCTGCTTAGTGTTCTGATATGTGTATCTTGTCTGTAGCTAAAACTGTTCTGAAATGGTAAAGACTGGAAATGAATCATGCATCTTTGTTCGCTCTGCGTCCAAGGGGTTAAAAGATTTGCCCATGATTGCATTTTACTTTTACTTGCATTTTGCACAGCGTCCCAACTGTTTTTGGAAATGAGGTTGTATATATAATTCTGTTGGAACAGTGCCATGGCACTGCCATAGTGATTCAAAAAGGTCTAATAAGAATTACTATGATATTTTACTTAGGATCAATATAAAAATGCATAACTCTGTCATTACAGTGTCGTGGTATCAATACAGGGCTTCATAAAATATTATGAACACAAATATAACACTCACTTTACTTAAAGAGAAAGACCCTGAACATATGATATGAAGACTGAAACAGGACTTCAGCACTGCAACACTCATTTTGATCATTTGTAAATATTATATTTACCTGTGGTCTGATTCGGGAGGAGCAGGATGTGCTCAGCATGTAATGATTCTTCATCTGCAGAGACGCATCTGGCCTGGGTTTTGGGATCTCTATGCTGTGGTTCTCCTTTTTCTGTACAGACTACAGAGAAAACATGTTAAATTATAGACAGCTGGACATCGCACGATGTAGTACCGATGTCAAGTTATCATCCCCACCTCTATTATTTTTGAATCGCATGGAACCAGGTATACATGAAGGGTTGGGTGAGAAGTCGAAGTGCAGTAGATCAACACTTCACAGTGGGCTTTCACAGGGAACCCACTTCTGACAAGGACACCTTTTGGGGAGAATGTGGGGTGGAGCAGTTTTGCACTGAAGGAAGACAACTCACATTTCTCTAAAGTGATTCCAGCATCTTCTACATGAAGAACTCTGACCTCATCACTCAAGGAATCCAAAGAATCTGTAAAAAGGTACTTTGGTTATGAGAAAACCTCTTAAAATGACATGTGCTTTCTGTTAGCTAACCTCCACAAGTAATCCACTTTTGATGATACAGTTTCCCTTGTTTGAAGATTACCTAAACAGAGAAAGTGTGGTAGATGGACAGCATTCAGCGTCCCTCTGACAACAGTAATGTCCAGCAAAGGGCCACCAGGATGATACTGTTCTCTCACCAGAACCTCACTCACTAGTTCCCAGTTACTCCAGCAGTATTCCAGTTCAACTTCACTGGAGCTCTCCCACCGGAGACCAGTAACAGAGCACTCATAACTCCCTGGTGCAGCAGTGAACCTGAAAAATCAGCTAGAAATGGGTAGATCTGTAATTGATATGGCAGTAAATAACATGAAAATGAGAGGCAAATAATAAAATAAATAATGGGTGATTGTGTCACTACGCTAAAATACAGAAATACTATATATTACTTTAATACGACATTAAAGTTCTATATTTAAATGTATGTGCAACAATGTATAAAAATGTGGATTTTTAAATTTCATAATGCTTTATAACCTAAAAGTGCAAACTTTTGAAAGACAAAACTAATTTGAGCTCAGCTTTGAACGTTTGTATAGTTGCACTGTTACATTGGTAATTAACAAAAACAAATAGTTTTCTTGAATACTATCATTTATATCCATGAAATAAGCATGGTGAGTTGATATGGAATGACCTCAGCATCTTCTTGTTGAGTCTGTCAAGTCTTCTTGTAGTAGGTCTTTTGTTTTTAACCTCAGCTGCTTAATTCTCTCTGTGAAATAACTTCAAGATCAGCCTAATATAAAAAAGTGGGACTTTATTGGGCTATAGTGTTCCAAAATATACCCAAAAGTATGAGGACACCTAACTATTACATCTATGCAAGCTTGTTGGAAGTTCCACTCCAAAACCATATTGTCCCTGTTCCCAAAGGTGTTCAGTGGGGTTGAGCTCAGGGCTTTGTGCAGGCCACTGGAGCTCTCCACACCAGACTTGTCTAGCCATTTATTTATGGAGCTCGTTTTGTGAACAGGGGCTCAGTCATGCTGGACCAGAATGTTGTAAGAGCACAATTGTTTAAAATGTATTTGTTTGCTGTAGCATTAACATCACCATCACTGGAGCTTAATGACCCAAACCCTGCAAAACAGTCCCAGCCTATTATCCCTCCTCCACCAAACTGCCGGCACTGGATATTAATGCCAAACCCTGAATCATTCATCCAGGGTTGTAGCCACACCTGTCCTGATTGTTCACTTGGGCTGCAACAAACGACTAATTTGGTCATGGAACAATTGATCGATTACTGAAACGAATAATCAATTATTCAGATTATGTCTCACTACCATGTAACTATTAGGTAGCTATTAACTTTTAAATGAAACTTGAGGTTGTTTTATGCATTTGCTAACTAACTGTCACGGTTGGCTCCTCCCAGTCCTGTCCATGTGCTCATGTTTTGGTTTTGTAACTCCGCCCCTGATTGTTATCACCTGTCCCTCATTGTTACGTGTATTTAAGCCCTGTGTTTGCCCTTTGCGTTTGCCAGTCTTTGTATCTGTATCTTTGTATCTTTGTATCGTTGTACCTGGTCTTTGTTTGTGTTGGTTCTGGTTGTTTTCGTCATGTCTTACCCTCGATCTGTCCGTGTCGGCTCATTGACCCTGGAATGTTCTGACTACGACCCTGGATTTGCCCCTAATAAATCTCGCTTATCTCAGCGTGTGCGTCCGCCTCCTCGCTCCCCGTTACAGAAAGACTGGCCACCACAGGACGCAGCAGGTAAGCGAGACTCCGGCATGTGGTTGTTCCGTTGGGACGAAACTCCGGCTGTTTTAAAGCAGCCCGAGTTCGCGGTGTCCCAACGCCACCAAGCCGGAGACAGCAAATCCCCTGGCGCTGAGGGAACACGAGCGTCTCGTCGGTCCCGCAAGAAAGCGGAGGACCTTCCCGCCTTGTGTCCGGGCGACGAGAGCTCAGGTAAGCGCCTTGGGTCTGCCCGTCTTGAGCGCCACTGCAGGGAGGAGCGACCTGCAGTGCAAGACGGGGTCAGACGGAACGAACATTCAGATGACCCGTTTTTTGGTACACGGCTCGTTCGCAAGCGTCACTGCGAGCTGCCAATCGCTCGAGTGAGCTTTGGGAACGGCCGAGTGGGTCCAGTATCTGTGTGTTCCTCCAGGTTGGAGCAGAGGTCCCCAGCCCGAAAGCTTGATCCCGTGGCCGCACCCCGCGGCACTTCTGATCCCGTGGCCGCACCCCGCGGCACTTCTGATCCCGTGGCCGCACCCCGCGGCACTTCTGATCCCGTGGCCGCACCCCGCGGCACGCCTGATCCCGTGGCCGCACCCCGCGGCACGCCTGCGCCTCCGGACCCGCCGCCAGTCGCCGCGCCTCCGGACCCGCCGCCAGTCGCCGCGCCTCCGGACCCGCCGCCAGTCGCCGCGCCTCCGGACCCGCCGCCAGTCGCCGCGGACGTCGTAGCAGGCCCGCCTGCCTCCGTGGACGTCGTAGCAGGCGCGCCTGCCTCCGTGGACGTCGCAGCAGGCCCCGCGCCTGCCTCCGTGGACGTCGCAGCAGGCCCCGCGCCTGCCTCCGTGGACGTCGCAGCAGGCCCCGCGCCTGCCTCCGTGGACGTCGCAGCAGGCCCCGCGCCTGCCTCCGTGGACGTTACATCCCCTTTGTTCCCACCCGTCCCGCCCTCGTCTGTGTCTGTTCCCCCTGGGAATCCCGTTTCTGTCCCTGTTCCCCGTGGTCCTTCTGTGCCTTCTGTGTCTGTTTCCGTTCCTTTGTTTCTGCCTTGTTCTGTACCTGGTTTTGTCCTTTTCCCTACTGTTGTGTCTGTCTCGGTTCCCTTTCCCGTTGTGGTTCCCGTTCCTGTGTCTCCTTTTGTTTCTGTTCCTGTTTCTGTTTCCGTGCCCGTTTTCGTTCCTGTGTCTGTCCTGGTGCCTGTTCCCCTGTCTTTTGCGTGGTCTGTTGTTCGTTCTTGTTTTCCTCGTCCTGTGTCTCCGGTCGTCTCTCGTTCGGCGTCGTTTTGTGTTGTGCCTCCTCGTCCTCCCTCCGTTTTTTGTCCTCGTTCTGTTTCGTCTGTTCCTGTGTCTGGTGTGTCTCCGTCTGTGTCTGTTCCTGTGCCTTGTGGTTCTGTTCCTGTGCCTTGTGGTTCTGTTCCTGTGCCTTGTGGTTCTGTTCCTGTGCCCGTTTCTGCCCCTGTGCCCGTTTCTGCCTCTGCTCTGGCTTCGGTGTCTGTGCCTGTTTAGTTTAGTTTTGTCTTTCTCTGGGTTTCGCTTTTTTGTTGGGTTGTTTTGTTCTGTGTGGCACGCCCGGTGTGCGTGCCTTTGGGGGGGGGTTCTGTCACGGTTGGCTCCTCCCAGTCCTGTCCATGTGCTCATGTTTTGGTTTTGTAACTCCGCCCCTGATTGTTATCACCTGTCCCTCATTGTTACGTGTATTTAAGCCCTGTGTTTGCCCTTTGCGTTTGCCAGTCTTTGTATCTGTATCTTTGTATCTTTGTATCGTTGTACCTGGTCTTTGTTTGTGTTGGTTCTGGTTGTTTTCGTCATGTCTTACCCTCGATCTGTCCGTGTCGGCTCATTGACCCTGGAATGTTCTGACTACGACCCTGGATTTGCCCCTAATAAATCTCGCTTATCTCAGCGTGTGCGTCCGCCTCCTCGCTCCCCGTTACACTAACAATGAAGACTGTCAAAATTTATAAGCAAGGACGTACAAAGTAGCAGCAAAAAAATACAACAGAAGTAAATGAGTTTTTCTTTAATCAAGTAAATTAAAAAATGTCAGTTTAATTGTTGAATGTAAACAGTGCAGCCTGTATTGGATTCAGCACAGTGTTTCTTTTGTAGGCTCTTGAGGAGCATCTAGGGGTGATGGCATGTGGCTGGACAGAAGAGGATGTGAGCTAATGGAGAACGTTCAGAAAAAACGGGAAGTAGTATTCAGGAGCACATTTTCCTTCATGGACTCAGAGTGAGCGCCTCAATGTTGCAATCCTCTTAATCCTTTGCCTTGAAATCCTCAAAAAGGCTTCATCTGTAAGTCTCACACTGCTTACAGTTATATTCATAGTTTTATGTAAATATTTCTTGGGTTGAGTGCAGAATTTATGTTAATGGTTAGTTTACTGTCAGCTACGTGTAGATGTATTAGTGATGGGTGGTTAAAGCATTGGTGTTGGTTTAAATGATGATTCTCATGTCTTTTCATCTTTCATTACTTAAACCAAGATATCTACCTTTAAGCACTTGTTCAAATTGTCTTCTCAGTAATTGTTTTTTTTTGCAAATGTACAAGAGATATTAGTACTTACACAGGTACAGGATTTTGTGTTCTATTCTGCAGTTTTACAAATGACATTTTCCTACATTAAATCCTGCCAAACCCACCACCTCGTCTGTTCCGTGGAGGACGCATTGCTGGAGAATATATTGTTAAGCGAGCTGTATAGCTGAAAATAGGTTGCCTGCAACAACTTTTTGTGCTCTGTGCATTCTGCTATCTGTCTACACTTTGCTGCCACTAAACTCTACAATCGCAGGTGTTTATTCAACCGCAGGAAAGTCCGCGTCTCTCCGTGCTCCTCTGAGAGCCTCAATCTCCTCTGAGAGCGGATCTTCACCGCCACAGAGGAGTCGTGCTGTGATGGAGCAGATGTGGCAAACGTTTGTGGCGAACTTCTCTAGAAACAGTTCAATTTGAACGGTGACAAGGATGGACAAGATTATTAATGAGCAGATCAGAGGGACAGTGAAGGTGGAGCAGTTTGGAGATGAAGCCAGAGAGGCCAGGTTGAGATGGTTTGGACATGTGTTGAGGAGGAATAGTGGATATATTGGGCAAAGAATGTTGGAGATGGAGCTGCCGGGTAGAAGGAGAAGAGGCAGACCTCAGAGAAGGTTTATGGATGTAGTGAAGGTGGACATGGAGATGGTTGGTGTGAAAGTAGAGGAGGCATAGGGCAAGGTGGAGGCAGACGATCCGCTGTGGCGACCCCTAAAGGGAGCAGCCGAAAGAAGAAGTAGAAGTTTAAACGCTTAATTTTAGCCTTTGTCCATTTGCCCTGTGTGTTCGTCCACGGAAAACAGAAACCCGTTTGTAGTCGTTCTCTGTGTTCGCATCACGAAGTAGGACGGAATTCAACACTAACGTTAGCAAGGTGAGGTCAGCTAGGTTAGCTCACCAGCACGACTATCGCCGCGTCCCAAAACCACAACTCTGTACTTCACCCTGCACTAATGAGTGCACTTCTAATGGTATATGCGCTATTTTACACTATTTAGTGAACTAGTGTGCGGTTTGGGACACCGCGTTTCTTACCGCGATATCTCCGTCATCCAGCGAGCTGCCGTGTTTCCTCTTCAAATGCTCCAACATGGAGGACGTGCTCCCATAGCCAGCTGAGCTCGGTTTTACAAACGGCACAACCGACCACCTTTTTCTGAGCGTAGGTCTCACACATTTGAGGATTTTGTTCTTGAGGCAGCCATCGCGCTGTTGTTTACACTCTCAAACGTTCCTAGTGAACGCGAGAAAGCTACGTGGTAACGTCATCAACCAACCGACTACTAGATTAGTCGCCAACTAATTTGGTTGTCGATTTTAGTCGACTAAGTCGAATAATCGTCGCACCACTATTGTTTACAAGCCTGACACACCAAACGGAAAAAAAAACAACACCAAATGCGTTCGGGTGATATTTGATCTGTGGGCGCTGTCACTGAATTATGGCCAATCTAAATCGTTTTGCTCTCTGTCATTTTTCCCCTTCAGGTCTCCATTCACTGCTTAGCAACCATTTCGGTTCATCATTGCTTCTATGTTTCAGTCCTTTATCAGCATCCTGATAAACATGTTCATAACTAGTGTGAGGACACCGGGTCCTCAGTAGTTTCCTGAGATGATCAGGTGTTGCCGCACGTATACTACAGGCTAACATATAATATTGCTATGATAAAATGTTAAAGTTTATGAGGCTAATTATGCTTGTGAAATGCAAAGCCCATAATTCTTTTTTTATTATTATTTAAAACACTCCTAAGGTTGCTAACTAAGTCAGCCTTATGTAGTCTAGTTCCAGTACCTGCTTACAAGCTATTTAGGTATATTATCAATTGAATGTTAAAATAATGGTAGATGTAATGTGTTACCTACTCACTGTTAACTCACTGTTAAGTAGCATACTGATCACATAGTGTCATATAACATAACTATTTTTTATAGAATTCAACAGGTACATTAGCCTGTTAACAATATGGGAAGGGTGCTTTTCTGCTAGCAGGGGTTTGGTAGAGACAGTTTACTACATGTGCTTTTTCAGTTATCATATACAGCATATAGAAAATGAAATAAATTCAATATAAAACTATCACTGAATTAGTATATGTTTCTACATTCATTTTCAGCTGCGTTTTTCATAAATTGACAATTGCTGTAACATAAGTTTAGCAGTTAATTTATTCACTACACGATTCTGCAGACTGGATGTCACTAAAATTTTGATTCTAGTGACGGACACAGCGCCAGTGTTTAAATCTGAACCTACATCTGTGTTGAAAGATGTGTAAAGTCCTCAGTGGTCTGACAGTTTAGTGCTTAATGCTCTTTCACTACAAAAGAAGCGCTGTATTAAAACCTCAAAGCTAAAGTCTACTTCAATGCATCAAGTCGGCAGGGCATAAATGGGGTATAAACATAGAATTCTTGATGCCTGCTGTGAAAATGTAATGGTTAGGTTTAGGTTTTCATGTTTGCTGTGTTGTTTATCCTCGCTTTTCCTCATCGGGGGTTAGAGAACCAGCCCAGTGACCGGAAGGTCGCCGGTTTGATCCCCTGACCCGACAATATGTGACTCAAGTGTCCTATGCAAAGCACCTAACCCTTAACTGCTTCCTGGGTGCTGCGGATAGGGCTGTCCACCACTCCGGGCAAGTGTGCTCACTGCCCTGTAGTGTGTGTGTTCACTAGTGTGTATGTGGTGTTTCACTGCATGGACGGGTTAAAAGCGGAGTTGAAATTTCCCCGTTGTGGGACTAACAACGGTCTCTTAATCTTAATTTTTGTACATCTTATCTGTCTGATTTAAACTCATATCACCTTCACTGGGCAAAAGATGTGCCTGTGGTGAGTGGATGCATGCTTTACTCTGACGTGTGCCATTGGCTAGTGACATGAAGTGAAGTGTTTGTTGTGTTTATGTGAATCCAGCATTCCAGTGCATGTCAGCCGATCCAGTCATGCTCTTATTTGAGTATAATGATGACACTGCTGTCAGGTATAGCCAGTAGCCTGATGCTATGACATTGCAGTACATGGCACGCTTGGAAATTGTATCTACCAAATTGGCCTCGCCACTTTTTCACAGGCCTACCCAAAAATGTATTTCTGCCTATGCCACAACATCCATCACACTTCCAGATAGTGGTTTACACCACTACAGCTAACCTATTGCATTGTACATAGTGACCGTAGGCTCGTTTGCAGCAGCTCAGCCATGGAAACCCATTTCATGAACCTCCTGACACAGTTCTTGTGCTGATGGTGCTTCAAGAGTCTGGAGTTTGGAACTCAGTAATAACAATGATAGCACTTATAGTTGACCTGTGCATATCTAATACTGAGGAACTGACTTGTGACCAAGACGGCATCCTGTGCCAGTGTCCCATGTTTAAAGTCACTGAGCTCTTTAGTACGACCCATTCTACTGCCGTTGTTTTTCGGGGGAGATCGCATGGGCATGCTTGATTTTATCCACCTGTTAGCGACGGGTGTGACGGAAACATTTTAATATCATAATTAAGAGATGTGTCCATATACGTTTGGTCGTATAGTGTAGTTAGTTGAAACAAGGTACAACAAGATTAAAATGTGTAACAGTACCTGTACTTTACATTTTCCTTTAGTGATGAAGCCACAGCTTCAGGCAAAATGTGCTTCCATTCTGTTGAGTCCTGGATAACATGAAAGACTACTTATTAAAAAAACCTCTTTCCATCATTTTTGATCTTAAACAATACCCGATGAATGTCAAACATATTCTTTAATTAGGTCTTTAACAAGGGAACACAGTGTCAATGACATAAAACACCAAAAGCTATTTGAGCGCTAATAGCGCCTCCTTTTGGAGAATCTTTAGCCTGATAAACATGAGTAAGTCAGTGTATGAGTGAGTGATTATAAGCCAGGTTCATGAGGTGCTTTGCATCTAAAAATGATGTAATCATTGCGAAAATGAAGCACAGCGTCCCTTATTCATCAGAGTTGTGTGAAAAGGCTCAGATTTGACTTTAATGACGTACAAACTAAACTGTGTCTGATTTAAACACAAATGATGAATCAGCTTCATTGTGTGAAACCAAGCCTTCCACTACTTAATTTACATATTATCTACATGAGGCCTGCCCTAATTCAAACAGATGTTTGAATTACAATAAAATGACAGCATTCAGCAGCTCATTGCTCGTAGGCAGAGTTTGAGGTACTGACCAAACTTTATAGTTAAAATTATGATGAATGGAAAGAATAAAATATGAAATTTATTGTCGTACTTCTACCAGACATCAGTCTGATTGTACAGTTGAAACTGATGAATAACAAAACCGTATAATGTCCGCTTTATAATCAGATGCAATCAGATAAGCTTGGATTTGAGACGAGTAGAAGATACCAAAAAATACACAAATTCTGTTTGAGAGCTTACCTTCACGCTTGAGCAGGACTTACAAATATGTTGTGTCCCTTAGGTCATTTAAATAGGTAAATAAACACATATAAACAAAATTGAAACAGGGGAAATAAGTCCAAAAGTCAAATTAGTATGCTGTGCTGACAATGCACCAAACAACAAATTACCACACAAAACAATTCTGCATTCATTTCATTTTCAAAATATTGAGATTTCCAGTTCATATTAAATGCGTGATTTAAAAGGCTACCTGAAGGATAGAAGTCTGTGGCAGTTTCCGGCAACTAATTAAATAGCTGATCCAGCAGATGACTGACATAATTGATGTAATTTACAATCTTCTGTCCCCAGCCAGCTCTTGAACTGGTATATACATTATGTTTCACATCACGTTCCAGTTCTTTGTCATGGTCAATTGTTTGCTCAATAACCACTGATAATTCTTCAAACTTTTGCTTGTGCTTTGTCACACCTTTGGAGAAGAGGAAGTTAAGCTGTCACTGTATGCCCAAAACATGAAATGTTCCATAAAAGAGCTGTTAAACTCCTTTCAAGTTTCACTCACTTTTCTTGAAACTGTCGACTTGCAAAGGCCCTGGATAAACGCTTCCTGAAAAAGGGAAAAATATGTGACTTAATGAAGTCACTCAACTATTAGCTTCAAAATGTACAGTACTGTGCACAAGTCAGAGACCGCCTTTCATTTATTTAATTTCCCATTTAAATCTTTACTTTTTAAAGATCAGATATAAGCCATTTGCCACACACGCCAAAAGGGAAAAAAAGAAATGACAAAAAAGGATGTTTACAAAACTGTAGTTCTGAAAATATAGAGAAAATGGGACTCCTGACAAGTGTTCGAGACTTAGTAGACCACCAAAACAGATAAACAGCAGTTAAAGCTTTCATCTTTGAGAGAAAGGAGAAAATTAAGCTCCTTCCTTCCACTTTCAGAAGACAAGCAAGCAAAATTTATTTATATAGCGCTTTTTACAACAAGTGTTGTCACAAAGCAGCTTTACAGATCAAGCAGCATTACAGAAAGAAAATCCAGGACCAAGCCCCAGTGGCGACATTGGCAAGGAAAAACTCTCTAAAGGTAGGAGGGAGAAACCTTGAGAGGAACCAAGACTCAGAAAGGGAACCCATCCTCCTCTGGTCGACACCAGATAGCAAACACTATTAGTATTATAGTGCAAAGTGGGAAATACCGGTGGTTAATTTGATTAGTATGATTATGCAGCGGCAACAGCATCTGAGGTGAGGATTGCACAGCGTGGTACGGCAGAAGAGGTAACAGCCTCAGACACACAAGATGGGCAGCTATTCAGCTCGGCAAAGAAAGGAAAGAAAAACACAGAGTTAGTTCTGTAAAGAGTGGCTGACCACAGATTACAGTGTTAACAGAGCAGCAAAGACTCCGGCAGGTCTAGATCTGACAGGGAAGACTAATCACCAAAGGCTTGACTATACAAGTAAGATTTTAGCCTAGACTTAAAGACTGGGGCTGTGTCTGAGTCCCGAACATTAACAGGAAGATTATTCCAGAGCTGGGGGGCTTTGTATGAGAAAGCTCTCCCCCCTGATGTAACTTTATTAATTCTAGGTACTAGTAGTGAGCGAGTACCTTGTGATCTAAGTAGGCGTGATGGTTCATAGTAGGAGAGAAGTTCACTCAGGTACTGAGGGGCGAGTCCGTTTAGAGCTTTATAAGTCAGTAATAGAATTTTATAATCAATGTGAAACTGAACTGGTAACCAGTGCAGGTTTGATAAAACTGGGCTAATATGGGCAGTCTTTCTGGTTCTTGTGAGGACTCTGGCTGCAGCGTTCTGGACTAACTGACGCTTGTTAAGGCTTTTGCTGGAACATCCAGACAGCAGGGCATTACAGTAATCCAGCCTTGAAGTAATGAATGAATGAACTAATTTTTCTGCATTCTATGGAGATAATGCATTTCTTAATCTAGCAATATTGCGGAGATGCAGGAAGGCTGTTCTAGTGATATTAGTTATATGTGCATCTAAGGACAGATCAGGGTCTATTACGACACCCAAATTTTTTACACATTTAGTTTAGGTGTTAAATAAAACAGTTTGTTTCTAGCTGCTTTTGGACCAAGAAGCAGAACTTCTGTTTTGTCCGAGTTAAGTAGGAGAAAGTTACTTGACATGCAGTATTTTATACAATCCTCAATCTTGCTAAGTTTAATTTTATCATCCGGATCGCTTGATACATATATAACTGAGTGCCATCGGCATAGCAGTGATAATTTATGCCATGTTTACTGATAATGGTGCCCAGTGGTGGCATATATATTATGAACAATATAGGTCCTAAAACAGCCTTGTGGAACACCATACTTTACTTTTGCAAGGGCGGATGATTCACATTTAAATTAACAAAACTGATAGCGATCAGTGAGATAGCACCTGAACCAGGAAAGAGCTGTTCTTGTTTACCCCTACAAGGTTTTCTAGTCTATCTAGTGGATCGAGTGGTCTATTGTGTCAAATTCTGCACTAAGGTCAAGGAGGACTAGCAAAGACACATTTTCTTTGTCAGTGAATAATAAAAGATCATTTACAATTTTTAATAGTGCTGTTTCTGTACTGTGATGTGGCCTAAAACCAGACAAATTTTTCATGTATATGATTCCTACATAAATAGGAGCTTAATTGTTTTGCTACCACTTTTTCCAGGATTTTTGATATAAAGGGGGGATTCAAGATAGTTCTATAATTTGATAGTTCACAGGGATCAAGATTAGCTTTCTTAATCAGTGGTCTAATTATTGCAAATTTAAAAGTTTTTTGGATGTATCCAAGGCTAAGAGAGGAGTTTATTATCGACAGAATAGGCTTGGTTATTTCTGGTAAACCTTTCTTGAGTAAACCTGTAGGAATTGGATCTAACATACAAGTAGAAGATTTTGTGGAAGAAACAATTTTAGCTAGTTCGTTAAGTGAGCTAAACGATTCCAGCCTCTCTGCAGTGATTATAATATTCTCAAGGTTTAGCCTGGCATTATATAGCGACAAGTTTGTAGAGTTTAATTGTATAATTAGAATTTTCTGCCTAATTTTTCAATTTGATCACTAAAGGAATTCAGTGATAATTCAGCACTATGGGTCGGAAAGGAAGTCTCACTAAGAAAAGGAGACAGACATCAAATAAAGAGGCTGAACAATGGGCTGACCACCCCAGAGTCCAGACCTCAACATGGATGTGTTTGGGTTATTTTGATTGTGAAAAGCAGAAAAGACAAAAAGTGTGGAAAAATATGCCTGCATGTAAAAGGAATGCTGAAAATAATGCTGTAATAAAGGAAGAAATAGAAAGTGGACGCATGAACTACTAAAAATATATGAATTAAGGGTGTTCAATGACTTGCACAGTACTATATATGGATATCATGTAATATCAAGTGCAAATTACCGAAGTGCTCTGGTCTCTGAAACACACTCCTGAAACCTCTCATTACAGGGTACAGGGTACCCCAGGTTTGAACTAAACTACTGTATTTCTGCAATTGTGGGTCCTTTGTGGCATCCTTTAGAATGATTTCTATTCTGTCACCTTCTTCCTGTAATTTGTTTCCAAGCCTCTTGATTAATTCCTCTTCACTGAAACTAAAAGACAAACAAGAATGTTACATTTTTTGTAACTTGCCAAAAATGACTGAACTAAATGATGGAACTGAACGATATAAGAAAATGATCAGACATAGTCCGTGGGTGTTATACATTTACCGATCCTGTTGAATGAAGTTGTGACGTAAAGGTTCATCAACACTCTCTTCATATTCTTGCACAAGTTTTTCCAGGTCCTTGGTTTCATCTTTGACAATTGGATGACAGGAGGATCAACATACAATCTTATACATATAAAGCTTCTTAATTCTGCACCTGACGTCCAACAGCACTGCACAGTTTTGTTAGATCGTCATCATCGCTCCCCCGCCTTACATTGGTTTTAGCTATATGTGACACTACATCCACAAAGTTGTGGGTCCAAATCCAAAATCCCAAACCTGACTAGGTATTTCTGGTTGTGCCCTTGCTCATAGAGAGCTCTGCAAAATTACATACTTTTAAATCAAATTCCTCAGAGTTGACAAAATAATTTGGCATATTTTGCTGCCCTTCCTCTAGTGGCACTCTAAACAACTACCTAGTTTGCTTTTGTGGATGTGCTGGCCTTGTTGATGTGGTTAAATATTGAGGGACATATTTACGAAGAGAGGTAGGAGATGACAGTCTGCTGATACTTTGCACCAATGAGGGTGGCCAATGTAGTGAGCTATCTATTAAGAACTTCCATGACCAGTGCACTATAACAATGATTTTGGCTCATGGCCTTTCACTGAGTGCACCCAGGTCATCTGTGAATTATCTCTGTGCCGTACATCAAAAAGTGACATTTTTGCCACAGAACTCACATGAGCCATGGAAGCCAGATGGTGGACTGCAGAGCAGAAGATTGTTAATATGTGCTTTTAACAGCCGGGAAAGGAAATTTCCTAAATACACAAAACCAAAAGCCCTTTATAATGATCTACAGAAGACATGAATAGGACCCTCCCCTCAACTTATTTGTTTTCCACTCTCTCCACATATAGGAATACTTTATTTAATAGCAGCCCACATTAACTGAAAAATATATGCCCATTTTGAATTTGATGCCAACAACACGTTCCAAAAAAGTTTGGACGGGGGCATGTTTACCCCTGTGTTTCAGGGTCACCTTTGTCATATTTTTCATTTCATTTCAAAATGCGCCAGATGTTTTCAGTGGTGACAGGTCTGGACTGCAGGCAGGTCAGTTTAGCATCCGGACTCTGTTATTACGGAGCAATGCTGTGTTAATACATGCAGAATGTGATTTAATATCATCTTCCTCCCCTGAAAAGAAAGTCGTCTGGATGGCAGCATATGTTGCTAAACATGTAGATATCATTCAGCATTAATGGTTTAGCCTTAACAGATGTGCACATCACCCATGCCCTGTGCACTAATGCACCCCTATAACATCATGAATACTTAAGCAATAGAACACAAGAGGGAGTGTGTTATCACTAAATAACATCATGGCTGTGATCTGGTCGCAGGTACGAGGCGATAATGCGATAACACACAACCTCGTGTGGCATTTAATGTTTTAATGTTAGGAATTTCTTTCCGCCAAATTACAGTTCCTTAACAAGCAGCTTGTTACTATGTCAGAGTAACAAACTCCGCTCACTCACTGCACGGCTGGCAGTTCGTACTCCAGCTTCACACAGATCAATTGACAGTTTGGGAATGTACTGTAGTCTCATCCTCAGAGCCTGACCAAATCGGCTGTTGGTCAAATGTGGTCTTCAAAGTATCCATTTTCTGTTTGTGTGCAAAGTAAGAAGTAAAAACGTTCAAATGGCTTGAGCGTCTCCTACAGCTCCTACAGTCTCAACAGTGTCTCAGCAGAGTGACACAAACAATCAGCTTGCGTGTCCAGAACTAACTGTTGTATACTGGCTTTTGAACAAGCTGATTGGCCTTTAGCCCAGAGGACAGTGTCCATGATTTCCAAACAGAATTTCATGTGTTGATTTGTCAGACCACACAACACTTTTCCACGTCCCCTCAGTCCATTTTAAATGAGCTCAGAGCCAGAGAAGCCGATCCCGTTTTTTGTTGTTTTCACAGACAGTGGTTTTTAGGAGTGTTTCTGAGCCCATGCAGTGATTTCCACTACAGAATCATGTCTGTTTTTAATGCAGTGCTGTCTGAGGGCCCAAAGATCACGGCCAGCAAATACTGGTTTTTGGTCTGGTCCCTTGCATACAGCAATATCTCCAGATTCTCAGAATTTTAAAAGGCGAGAGTTCTTTGCTATTTTATACTGAGTATGCATGGGACAAAAACCAGTATTTGCTGGTCATGATCTTTGGCCCTCAGGCAGAACTGCATTACAAACAGACTGGATTCTGTAGTGGAAATCACTGCATGGACTCTGCTGAAACACTTCTGAAAACTATCCACACTAGTGAACACATACACACTAAGGGGCAGTGAGCACACTTGTCCAGAACGGTGGGCACCCTATTCACAGCACCCAGGGAGCAGTTGGGGGTTAAGTGTCTTGCTCAAGGGCACTTCAGTCATAGACTGTCAGCAAAGGGGATCGAACCAGCAACCTTCCGGTCACAGGGCTGGTTCCCTAACCTCCAGCCCACAACCTGCCCCTTATAGTTGATAACAAGAGCTAATCTGATTGAATGATGGTCAGCTGAAAAGCCGATGCTGAGTAGATTGTTTGGATGAGCTTTACTAATTTACTATTGTACATTATTAAACTTTATTAAACAGATAAGTAAGCAAACCTAAATCAGGACCAGTAGAAAAAACAGCTGCAGGACAAATTTAGCTGTTGTATTCCAGATGGTTGCTACGGTGCTAGGTGGTTGGTACGGTATGCCCTGTTACCAACTATAGTTTTTTTATAATATAGTTACTACAGTTAATATAGTTAATTTTTATACTCACCATTTTCGCTTGATTTTGCCATCTCTCTCACTTACAAAGGCTGTTAGACCATTCAGAGTCCTTACTTCAAAACAGGTTTTGAGTAATCTATCAACATGCAGGAAACACTTGAAACCAGGAAATTCCTTATTCACATGGCAGCCAAAGTTCTAAAACATTTCTCTTTACATTCCAGAACATAAAACTCAATTTCAAATGGCACACGTTTAGTAAAAGCTTATTAAAAGCTTGAAAATGCTTTGGGTCTTACCTGCAGTTGGCACAGTTCCTTCCAGTCTCTGTGCTATTCCATTCTCACTTCTGCTGTACTCTCGTCTCTCTGGCTCCGCCTCAGTTTCATCATATTTATCCATTTGTCATGTGTAACCCCTGAGTCCCATTACTTGTGCCTCCAACTGGGTCTGTGTCAGGGTCTGTGTACATACAGCACATGTAGCTTCATTCCAAAGTCCAGGCTGCATCCAAGAAAGGTGGGTCATCAGTAGCATTGTCCTATGAAGGCTTCTTGTCTGCATTACATAATGTAAACAGAGTGTTGTATTTAAGCCTATTTGGAAATATTGAAAATAAGCTCATTTGTATGTAATTAAATGCTATAATGCAAATAAAGAATGTTACAAATAGTGCACTGTATATTTTATTAATGCTATATATTTTACCAGCAATGTGCAACGTGCAGTACTATTTATGGTTAGTACTGGCTATATTCTTAAAATTAGCTATTTTTTTCCAATAGGCTAAGAATACAGTTTAGGGCTGCAACTATCGAATATATTTGGAATTGAGTATTCTGTCCATTTTTTCATCGATTAATCGAGTAATCGGATAAATCACTCTTTCGTGTTTTAAAATAACTATATCGATAGTGTGCTATGCAACATGAAGGCCTCTTAAAATGAGCAAGCAATTGGCTATTGGTCCTCACAAAAGGTTTTTATTCAAGCTCAATACTTTAAACCTTTGACTTATTTTCTCCAGAACTAAGCCCACATATTCAACCTTTCTGTCAAACTGTTATGATGTACATGAAAAAAAAACTATGAAATACAGCTTCACAAACAGGGTATCCTATCCGCAGTTTTATCTGAATAAAAAAAGGAAAAAGGGTGTAGTGAATGTAGTCACAAATGAATTTGTCCATCTGTTGCATTTAGTATTACTACCTTATGTATGAGGAAGGCGTGTTTTGAGGTGAGAGAGAGAGAGAGAGTGTGTGTGTGTGTGTGTGTGTGTGTGTGTGTGTGTGTGTGTGTGTGTGTGTGTGTGTGTGTGTGTTCGTTCACGCGTGGGAGGGAGAGATAAATTATTTGAGTGAGATCTTGGTGCATTTGCTACTTATTATGCCTGGTCACTATCGACTCATAACACAGGCTACAAATCACAGACACTGTACGCTCTACCAAGCGCTGGTGTTTATATCAGTATGCAATCATAAACACACGCTGCAGAGGTTCTGAGTACGCTTGGAGATGTGCAGTTCATGTGAGGATGTTTTCGGTTCTGGTGCTGCAGCACTGATGAAGTTTTATTCTGGTAGGCCAGGTCCGTTTTACAGTGAATGCATTGCCCTGCATTGTGCGCCTTATGCAGCGTAAAATGGTCCCACACTTTAGACATTTTCAGCCTTTTACACACACTGGTATCTTTATTTTCTGCCATTGCCACACAGAGCAAAATAAATCGTGCCACCTTATAAATCTTTGAAAAGTGCATCAGTTATAACAGTCTATGTAAAACAATGATATGGGAGCTGCGTAGTAGTCTACAAAGCGGGAGTGATACGATAGCAGAGACATGTAAAATAGATGGACTTTGGTGACATGAATTAAACAAAGCTTCAAGCCAAATAATTTGTTTTTTGTAATCGAATTATTCAAGTTACTCAAATAATCGTTTCAGCCCTAATACAGTTGTATGAAACGGTTTTGGCACCCACAGCCAAATTAGAAATTCTGTTGATTTTTGGAATGAAAAGACGTAAACTCAACCTCTACAGTAAAAATGACTTAAAAATAGCATTTTCTGTAACTGACAATGCACAGTTACCTTGTATTTAATTAACTTAAAAAACAGAAAATTGTAATTGTGACATGTGCGAACATTTGGAAACCATTCCACTTGTAAGGTGAACTTAAATAACTTGTTAGACCTTAACTGACTCTTCAGAACTGGTTAGGCAGGTGAAGAACTGTTGGTAGCTGATGCCAATTCCAGATCACAAAAGACGCTGTGCACACTGACATTCAGTGCTCAAATTATGACAGCAAATGTGACACAATCACTCAAGAAACTGGAGCTAAACAGAGGTTAGATCCTACAGCAGGACAACATCTCAAAACATACTCCAAAATCCACCATAAGCCTCTTCAAGAAACAAGCTGGATCTTTTGGAATGACCCTCACAGCCCCCTGAATCTTAAACATGAAGACCTTCAACATATGCAAGATGACCTTAAAATATTGCAGCACTGGAAGCCTGGGTGAAAATTCTAAAAACAACAATAGACAGACTCCAAGCTGACTACAAAAAGCTTCCATAAGCTGTGACATAAGGAGGTATTGATCTAGTAGGGTGTGTGTATATGTATACAATCACTCAGTTGCTTGTTAACAGAAATAGCTAATCAGCCGATCACACGGCTGCAACTCAATGCGTTTAGTCATGTAGAGGTGGTCAAGACAACTTGCTGAAGTGCAGACAGAATGGGGAAGTGCTTCAGAACGGGGAAGAAAGGTGATTTAAGGGACTTTGAACGTGGCATGCTTGTTGGTGCCAGACGGACTGGTCTGAGTATTCCAGAAACTGCTGATGTACAACCATCTCTAGGGTTGACAGAGAATGGACTGGTTCAAGATGATAGAAAGGCAACAGTAACTCAAATAACCAACCAAAATCTCTGAGGAACGTTTCCAACACCTTGTTGAAAGTATGCCATGAAGAATTAAGACAGTTCTGAAAGCAAAAGGGGGTCCAACCTTTTACTAGCAGTGTACCTAATAAAGTGGCCGGTGAGTGTATATTTTTTTTCATTAACCAAATACAAAGTAAGTGTGCACTAATATTTGCAAAAAATGTTATATTTTTAAACTAATTTGCTGCAGAGTGTGTTTACATCTTTTCTGATAAGCCATCATTACACATTTTGTGAACCTGATTCATAACCTCATTTTAAATGGCTGAAAAGCTGAACAACATGCAAACAATTTTCAAAAAGGATTACGGACAGTAGAAAATAATGAAGGATACTCCAGCATTCCTTGATTATTGTACATAGACAGCATTTCTCTGCTGTATTCAAAGAATCCATCTGATTGGAGCTGTCATTGTCACAATGACCTAGAAATGCAGCCCATCATGCAGTTTAGCGTTTGAAATGTAGATATTGTCTCAGCCTTGTTACATACCAAGACTTGCTGTTCAGTAACTGGAGGGACTTTAATCCAAATTGGTAGAGCAATTCGTAGGTTATCTCACCGTTCCTACCACAGATAACATCTCACCGTTTCTACCACAGATAGCGTCTCACCGTTTCCACCGCAGATGGCGTCTCACCGTTTCCACCGCAGATGGCGTCTCACCGTTTCCACCGCAGATGACGTCTCACCGTTTCTACCGCAGATGACGTCTCACCGTTTCTACCGCAGATAACGTCTCACCGTTTCTACCGCAGATAACGTCTCACCGTTTCTACCGCAGATGACGTCTCACCGTTTCTACCGCAGATGGCGTCTCACCGTTTCTACCGCAGATGGCGTCTCACCGTTTCTACCGCAGATGGCGTCTCACCGTTTCTACCGCAGATCGCGTCTCACCGTTTCTACCGCAGATGGCGTCTCACCGTTTCTACCGCAGATGGCGTCTCACCGTTTCTACCGCAGATCGCGTCTCACCGTTTCTACCGCAGATGGCGTCTCACCGTTTCTACCGCAGATCGCGTCTCACCGTTTCTACCGCAGATGACGTCTCACCGTTTCTACCGCAGATGACGTCTCACCGTTTCTACCGCAGATGGCGTCTCACCGTTTCTACCGCAGATCGCGTTTCACCGTTTCTACCGCAGATCGCGTCTCACCGTTTCTACCGCAGATCGCGTCTCACCGTTTCTACCGCAGATCGCGTCTCAGCGTTTCTACCGCAGATGACGTCTCACCGTTTCTACCGCAGATGGCGTCTCACCGTTTCTACCGCAGATGGCGTCTCACCGTTTCTACCGCAGATGACGTCTCACCGTTTCTACCGCAGATGACGTCTCACCGTTTCTACCGCAGATCGCGTCTCACCGTTTCTACCGCAGATCGCGTCTCACCGTTTCTACCGCAGATCGCGTCTCACCGTTTCTACCGCAGATGACGTCTCACCGTTTCTACCGCAGATCGCGTCTCACCGTTTCTACCGCAGATGACGTCTCACCGTTTCTACCGCAGATGACGTCTCACCGTTTCTACCGCAGATGACGTCTCACCGTTTCTACCGCAGATCGTGTCTCACCGTTTCTACCGCAGATGACGTCTCACCGTTTCTACCGCAGATGGCGTCTCACCGTTTCTACCGCAGATCGCGTCTCACCGTTTCTACCGCAGATCGCGTCTCACCGTTTCTACCGCAGATGACGTCTCACCGTTTCTACCGCAGATGGCGTCTCACCGTTTCTACCGCAGATGGCGTCTCACCGTTTCCACCGCAGATGACGTCTCACCGTTTCCACCGCAGATGTCGTCTCACCGTTTCCACCGCAGATGGTGTCTCACCGTTTCCACCGCAGATGGCGTCTCACCGTTTCCATCGCAGATGGCGTCTCACCGTTTCCATCGCAGATGGCATTTCACCGTTTCCACCGCAGATGGTGTCTCACCGTTTCTACCGCAGATGACGTCTCACCGTTTCTGCCGCAGATGACATCTCACCGTTTCTGTACTGTGATGTCAGCTGTAGTTTAGAGACAGTTAACGCTACCTGTTCAGCTCCTGACAGAAAGGAGGGAAAGAAAAGCCCACCAACTCTTGGCCGCCAGCGTCGTGATGTCATCGCTCTCCGTTCACGCATGTGCACTTGAGCAGCCACAGAGCAGACCTGTTGACTGTTTACTGTATTAAATCTCTTTAACCTGCTGATTTTCACTCAGACTCACATCAGCTCTATGGAAATAACACAGTTTAAACCAAAGAGCTCTAATATCTTTAGTCAGTAGAACACAGTTCTGATCATTAAACAACTGGGACCATCAGCACAAAAAGATGAGAACTTTTACACTGAACTGTGACGATTATGATAGAGAATGTACAGGATAGTGTTAAACAGTCTGTATAAGCATGTATATACTTAAAAAATTCATTTTTTTTCATATTCATATTTTTCAAGTTACACACATCTTACACACCTGTTTTACATACATAATAAAGGCAGCTGTAACTCGTTACTTATTCACTTCATTTCCTCTCTGAGTGTTTCAAATTATTGTTATTGCAAAGGAATTAAAATTAACATGCAAATTAATTTAATTACCATGATTTGCAGTTAAAGCATGTAGGCCTAGTACAGGTAACAGGTTTTTACAACAGAATATTTTTTCTTCTCATCCCTTTTATTCTTATTAAGCTGGTACGTTAATCTAAATGAAAGGCGATATCTAAAGCCATATTTGAGCTGCATTCATTTCACCAGAGGTGGTAATGTAATTTTGTGCAGGGGGTATTTCACAAACCTGGAAAACATCAGCCTGTCCAACAGCAACAGAACTGAGGGACATTCCTATTGGACGATCATCATGTTTGGGCTTAAGTTATCTGGCTAACAGAAGTCCTGCTTGGTTTAAGTTCAAGAGACTTCATTTCAGCTGTCATTTCAGCTGTATACAAGCACACAGTGATACAAAACCATATTCCTCCAGGACCAACACAGGAACACAAGTGCAAAAACAGCACAATAAACACAGTGTAGACTATACAGTAAATACAGAACAGGACACAGGCAGTACACGGTACTGAGAGTATGTGGAGCTGTGCGAAGGAGGGGTGACATACAATGACATATTAGCAGACAGCCTAGTATATATGAGCATAGCAGTCACTGAGGTAGAAGCCAGGAACAACAGCAAAGGAACACAGTATTTGGCTGATACAGTAATAAAATGTGCAAAAATGCAAGAAGGCAGTCAAATGAACTGTGTAAGTGAACTACGTTGGTGTGAATTACAATAGTTATATTTAAATACAACGCCACAGACATAATCTGGAATTTCAAGAAGTGTGTGTGTGGGTGCTTGGGTGTGTGTGTGGGTGTGGGTGTGGGTGGGTGTCCTTCAGTTCAGCTAAAGAATCTGATGGCTTGTGGAAAGAAACTGTTGCCCAGTCTGGCTTTGAGGGCCTGAGTACTGCAGTACCTTCTTCCAGAGGGCAGAAGAGAGAACAGGTGGTGTGAGGGGTCGACTATAATGCTGGTTTCTTTTCAGATGCGGTGTGAGGTGTAAATGTTCGTGATGGAGAGAAGAGAGACCCCAATGATCTTTTCCGCTGTCCTCACTATTCGCTAGAGGGTCTTGCAGTCGGAGGCGGTGCAATTCCCAAACCAGGCCGTAATACAGCTGCTCAGGATGCTCTCAACTGTGCCTCTATAGTACGTTGTAAGGATGGCAGGTGGGAGATGATCTTTCCTTCACTTCTTCAGGAAATAGAAACGCTGCTGGGCTTTCTTGGTTATAAAGCTGGTTGATCAGGGTCTAGGAGAGGTTCTGAGTACATTGACCTGGGGGGCTCCAGTGCTCAGTGCTACAATGTTAGAGATGCTGCTCCCAATCCGGACTGACTGAGGCCTCTCAGTGGGAATATGTAGGATCCAGAGGGAAGTGTTCAGGCCCAGCAGACTCAGCTGAGGAATGATGGTGTTGAATGCTGCGCAGAGTTCTTCTCAAAGCCGTGGACAGGCACAGTAACTGGTCAGTGGATGGAGAGGTGGTCTTTCTCGTTGCCACACTGAAGTCATTCATCTAGTCATCAACACAGATGTTTTCCTGTAGCTGCTGAGGGCCCGAAAGCCCTGCCTCATGTTACTGGTGTTCTAGAAGTGTCCATTGAGTCTCTCTGATGGCTCGTGACAGTTCGGCGTTCTCTCTCTTCTTAGGGCTGCTCTGTCACGTCACCTGCTCTAAAGGCTGAGCGGCGGGCCTTCAGCTGCGTGTGCACCTCAGCAGCCCCCCGGCCTCCCTCATCAGGCAACACAGAGGACTCCCGGCTGAGAGCTCGTTTCTCTTAGTGAACTGAGCTCCTGAAGCATCTTCAAGTTAAAAAAGACAAAAAGACACAAAAGAAAGTAATTATTCTGCACAAAACATGTGAAGACTTAAGGGTCCTTAGTTCACAGCTTAACCATCCAAAATAAGCCTACATTTAAACTGCAGCTCTACGTTTAATAATAGTTGTTCAAGAAATGCAGCCACTGTTAGCGACATCTGGTGGATGGTAGTGGTGTTGCGTGTGGCATCACAGTAACAATCAAACCAGAATCTAAATCACTTTATTTCACTTTAGTTTGGACAGTGAACACATGTATGATATATAACACAGTGAACAGACCAGACCAGAACACAGACTATTTAGAAATATTTAACTAAAGCACAAATAAAACAAAAGTAGAATAAATGGAATAAAGATTATGAATGTAGATCATGTAAAGAGATGAATATGTGAATATGTACAAATATGCAGGTCTGAAAAGGAAAAGCTCTTAGCAGAACTGGCTGTGCTGGCTTTGATGGCCCTGAATCTCAGAATTATTCAACCCTCTGAATAGAGTCCACCCATAGTAACACACACATTGGCAAATCAGGTGTCGTCTCAAGCCAAGTCAATCAATGGCTTCATTAGTTGCTTCAGGTCTGTCAAATACCTGGACTGGCTGAGGAGTTTGTTGACTGTGATGTATGATGTTAGAAATATGAGAGAGATTTGTCCAAAAAGAAGAGATCAGTGACTCAAACAAGGGAAAGCATAGAAAACGAGGCACTGAACGTTCCAGAGATGCAGTTGGAAGCCTTGTTCGCAAGTTCAAAGTTAAAGGAAGACTGGCTACACTACCTGGACGTGGCAGAAAGAGGAAGCTTTGACCAGATGCCAGCAGATTCCTGAGACGGCAGGTGGTCAAAAACCCTGGAGTTACTGCAAAAGACCTGCAGAAAGAGCTGGAGGCAGCACTGAGGGTTCAGTTTGCACAGTAAGGCACACGCTATACACTGAAGGTCTCCATGCCAGAAGACATGCACCTCTACTGACCCAAAATCAAAAGAAAAGTCACCCCCAAAACTCTGAAAACCATGTGAATAAGCTGCATAAGGTTTGGGATTCTGTTCTATGGAGTGATGAAACAAAACTGCCACTTTTTTCAACGTTCCAGAGTTGAAGCTGTTCTGTACGGAGGAATGGGCGAAAATTCCTCCAAGCCGGTGTGCAGGACTGATCAACAGTTACCGGAAATGTTTAGTTGCAGTTATTGCTGCACAGGGGGGTCACACCAGATACTGAAAGTAAAGGTTCACAGACTTTTGCCACTCACAAATATGTAATATTGGATAATTTTCCTCAATATACCAAGTATAATAAGTATAATAGTTATGTATAATAACCAAGTATAATACATATATATATATATATATATATATATATATATATATATATACATACAAACATATATATATATATATATGATATTCCTCAGATAGGAAGTCACCTGTTATGCTGCCCTAAGATACTGGATCAAATCAAATCCGTATCAGTAGTCACGTAATGCCAGGGACAGGGTCACTAAGCTGGGCACATGAGTGAATGTATATTATTTATTTAAAAAATTTAGACCACAATTGTATTTCAACAAATATTGTAAATAGTGCATTCAGATATCAGGTAACAGATATAACTTTGTGAGGGAGCTTTTAGAGGCATTAAACACTTCAGACAGCTGGTTCCTATCCTCACCACTATAAACAATTTAGACTGGGCAAATCTCTAAAAAAAATTGCACATTTCACAGCAAACTACTAAATCTTGAACAGTTGTTAATGCATTTAGAAAAATCTGTGAAATTCTCCTTTAAACTTCACAATGAACCTAAATCAGGTTTGGTAGAGCAGGAGGAAGTTGTTAGAAGTCATTAGAAGATGGAAAGCCATCATCTGAATGTCTGTTGTTTTATGTTGCCATCTTGTATCACAACATGACCTTGCAGCCTGTTAAATACGAATCACCATCTGCAAAAAAAATGATAAAATAATCTTTAAATAATACAAGCAGTGGATAATAATTCAATATATAAACATGAATGAACTTGCATAAGATTCAGGAACCCTGAAAGGAAGTCAGATATGAAGCAATTGTAAGGTACAGATAAATAAAAGGGGAAAAAATGGGGCTTAATTGGCCCAAGACAGGGCAGAGCTTAAAAACACTCAGTGGGTTGTTTACGTAGAATAAACCAAGGATTACGTTGAAGCAAGAATTTTGACCTCACAGTTCAGGAGATATAGGCCAAAACATAAAATGTTGCTCTATATTGCCATCATCAGGTCAGTTAAGGTCATTTCACTTGCCTGAGGAGTACCCTTCAAGTTTGTTGTTTGGACAACTTACTGTATCTTTTCTTTAATCAGTTTTATGGCAAAGAAAAAAGAAATAAAAAAGAGTAAGCAGAAATATCATTGGAAAAGCAGTAGGGTTCCGTACACCTATAGTGCTTGGACCCCTAAAAATAACAGAAATAAAATAAAATAAAGAGGCCGTGAAGACTTCATACTTTAAAATATAGCACAACCATAGTTGCCAGGTTTGTAATGCAAATCATTGTAGCTTTTTTGTCTATAATTTTGTGATATCAGAAATTCAATTTAAACACAAAAATATTTAATAACAGTGAATGAACAGTGATTTTTTCCAGATTTTCTGAATAAATAAACCGAGTCAGAACTGTTCACAGCGTTGGTGATAAGAACCAGACACCCACCTGTAAACACTCCCACACAAGTTATTACATGAAATGGTTATGAATTCACTGACTGATGTCTCAGATGCCTGTGTTTTATGATAGTCATGAGACAAGGTTTTGGCATAAATCACATATTTAAAAAGAAAAGAAGGAATATCTCCAACTTCAGAAAATAAATAAAATATGGCAAAAAATTGGGCCCTGTTAACTTTTAGATGTTCATTTAACTGAAGTTTAAGCCATCCGAGTTACTTTATTTACTGTTTTGTATTATATTCTCAACCATTTAGGCCAGATTAATGTTCATGACCAGATTAAAGCTTATATTATTTTTATTGTTGTTCACAACAAATGTTCTAACAGTTTATTGCTAATGACTTATCATGTTATCATGGCATTTATCGGTATCTCTGATAGCAATGATCATTTTGATTCCATGTAAAAGTCCATAAATCACAAATATAAGCATGCAGCTCATCAGCAGTCTTACTTGAACGGAGTTTCAGGGAAGGGAAAAGTGAAACTTCTTCTTTGACTGTCAGTGAACCAGATGGTGTTGTGGTTTGTGGCTTGGGTGGGTGGGAGGCAGTATCCCGGGGTGCATAAATAAAGTCAAAGTTTCAGTTCACACACTACAGTACCCCTTACAGAGTTGCACATTTCTGCTTGACATTGTGCAGATGATGGTTTGTGAGCTCTTATGATCAACTCAGAATCATCCTGCATTAATTGTGTGCATCCATTATCTGTTTCAATACACAAATGACAGACAAAAAAAATCAACAAAAATATAATTAAAGCAACAGCAAAACTTTTTTTATCAGGCGAAACTGGGGACAGTTGTTGTCTTAGCCTGACTAATGTGGTGATTGTTTCTGCTGTACCTTTTGAACTTTCATGACTTTTTTTTCACTTTGGAAACTTTTATCAATGTTTGTCTATTACAAAGAGCAAATGTGTAGAAATCTACTGCTTAGTTACAAAAAGCAAATTTGTGTCAAATATAAGGAGAAAAATATATTATTTTAAGGCCACAAAATAAAATGATATTTACATAAAATAAGGCCGTAAATTAAAATACTGACATCATAGGTTACTATATTGAGGGCACAAACTAACATATTGAGGCCACAAGTTTATACATCTTGAGGACAAATATTACTGTATTGAAATATTGAGGTCACAAATTAATATGTTGACGTCAATTTTCTATGTTGAGGGCACAAACTAATATTTTGAGGCCACAAGTTAACATATTGAAGCAATGACAATGTATTTAGGCCACAAATGTATATTTTGAGGCCATTATTTAGCATATTGAGACCACAACTTACACATTTGGCTTCAATATATTGAGTTCATATACTGAGGCTACAATCTTATAAGTTATTATTTTGAGGCCACAAATGAATATATTGATGTCTCAAGTTACTACACTGAGAGCAAAACCTAGCAAAAAAACATATTGAGGCTGCAAGTTAATATATTAAGGCCATGGGGACACGAGAAACTTGTGGCCTCAATGTATTAATTTGTGGCCTCAGGATAGTTAGTAATAGCCTCAATATATTAATTTGTTGCCATGCCTTATTGAAAATAATCACTATGTCTCTTCAGGGCTTCTGTAGGTAGCTCATCACTGAAAAAGCTCTTTTTCTCAGATGCCAATGACTTTTGCACATTACTATATGTATTGAGATTTGCAACAATAAAGGAATGTTCTCTTGGTTGTCTGTGTTTCTTTTTTAATTATTTGTTTTATTTTTTTAAACGTTCAGTACAAATACAAGTCAGTAGAGTAACAGGCCATACAATGAGTTTCAAAAGAACTGTTGACAATCCTTAAAGATAAAAGAGAGAAAAAAAACTAATAAAAGACTGTATTCCATTATCTTAAAAATAAAAAACATTTGCTTGCAGAAAAGTTTCTAAAGCACAGTCATAATAGTCACTGAATGAATTGAACATATTGGAGAGTCAACCAAAATGACAGCACATCAGCTATATTGTCACTGTATGCTTTATTTTTATTTGAAGCCAAACTTTAGGAGACTTAAATTTTGCACGTTCTACAGTTTCAGATGACGGAGTTGGGCTCTGCATGTAGTTGTTCAGGCTGAGCTGGGAGAACCTTTTTGCACACCAACACACACAGCAGTGTGTCAGAGATCAATCTCAAACTCCTCAGAGAGGAGGTCACTTGAACTGCAGCCCCAAGATACTGAATGCTAAAAAATTCATATGGGTATTCATATAAAACGTTCATGTAACATATTCGTAGGTACAGGGTTACTAAGCTGGGCACATACAGAACAATCGCTGTAACCATGGCAACAGCAAGCACCCACTGCCTTGGCCTTCTTTTTGTCACCGTGTCATGATGTGAAGGAGGGGCTTTAAAGGTGAGAATGAACGTAACTATTAATATTCCAATTGATGGTAGACAGAATGCAAACATATCCAAAATAACAGCACATGCAAAAGCAAAGAGGTAAACAGAGATAGAAAGAGTGACTGAACATGGCAGAGAGAAAAGGTCTGCAGTGTAGACTGGATGTCTCAGATGTAATACGCTCTCTAGCGCCACAAGCTGGTGCAAATAGAGCCCACAGACCTCAGCCATACCAAAGAGAATAAAGGTCCAGTAACAGCCTTTTGACCCGCAGGAGATCTCTAGATTAAACATTATTGCAGGTGGGCTAAATGTGGACTGAAGAAGGACGTTAATGAGGAGGAAGACAATGAAGACTGAGATTCGGCCTCCGCTCTTGCGGCAAACATGCAGAGAGTGGAGAGACCAGATGAGAGCTGGAATTCCCACACACAGGCTGGCAATGATGAAGAATGAGGACACGATCCCAACTGCAGTAGGAGCTTTTTGGGTGGGGTCTTCATAGGAATAATATTTCTCTTCATAGTAATTAAATGTCTCTTCATCATAGGTATAATTCATGGTGATGCCTTTTTAATAAATTGAAGAAACCAATAATTAGTGAGTGATTCACACAGTGAGCATGAATATAAACAGGAAATGATCATTTTATTATGCACTGCAGAATGAATTACAGTGGTTTTGGAAAGAGTGCAGCCTGGATTAGAGGCAGATTTTGCTCATTTATCAAAAATGCATAACTGACCTTTGGAAAATGATGACACACTTCTTCGACAATCACAGTCGTCTCTAACCGCTCCTTCCTCTGTCAGGCAAAACCAACCTGCAGTAAGAACGCTGGCATAAGTAAATGAGTCAGGACTTGTTCAGAATTCAAGCAGGACAGATTCTCTGTAGTGTGAACAGCAAATGATCGCATAAAATCAGACTTTTTCCAATCAGATTCAAGCCACGTTTGTAGATGCTCTCCAGTCAGACTCAAATCAGATTTCTGGACAAGTGACTCAGTTTGACTGGTCAGATTGAGTGTTATTTTACAGTTTAGTTTGTGACTGAAGTCCAAGTCAGTGGTGCATATTCACGTATAGAGTTTAATCATAAAGATTACAAAGTCTTTATCAGACACACAAAAACTTTGAATCTTCATTTCTGTCGTTTTTACTTTTGAGTATATTTTGAAAACAAAATTCCTTGCAGAGAAATATTTTTACATTACCTTCCATTACAAGTAAAGAATGTTTTTCCTTTTCCTGTCAAGTTAACGGAAGTTACTTAAGAGTCTGTTTTTTTTCTGACAGCAACAGAGTATTTTTTACTTGGTATGTCGTAGTTTACGGGACTACTTCATTAAAAGTCTGTCTCTGATTGTCACCGTTACAGCCTGAAGCGTGTTAGCAGATCAAAATAACAGTAAAAAATAACATCAAACATTCAAAGGAAGTCTTAAGAACTTCAGACTAGACAAGTAAAAATGGTGAAGTGGAATCTCATTGATTTTATTTTTTATTTTTTTTCAAAAATGAAACAGTTAAATGTGAAATGCTTAGTTCTAAAGTTCACAGTGGTGGTGAGAGGAACCAGACATCCATCTCTAAAAGCTCCCTCACAGACAGTTATCAATACACTGCCTGATGTCTGAGACCCTGTTTTGTGATAGTTTTGAGAAGGTTTTGGCATAAAGGAAATATTAAAAATAAAAAAAATTAAGCCATCCAGATTTTGTTTGTTTCCTATCAAATAAATTATTTCCTTTTTTTTGTTTTTATGTTCTCAATCTTCTCTTCCTTGACAACATGAACGTATACATCTTTTGTTATTGTTTTCAATGACTGTTCTTACAGTTTAATGCTATCATGGTATTTATCTGTAACTGTGATGGTAGAAATAAAAACATTTCATTCCATGCAAAAAGTCCATAAAATCACCAATATAAGCTTGCATTTCACCAGCAGTCTTACCTGAGTGGCGTCGGAATGGGAACGGAATAGAGCACCTTCTTCTATGACTGTCAGTAAGACGAATGGTTTTGTGGTTTAAGGCGGGGGGGGGGGGGGTTCTCAATAATTGCAGTTCTCAATAATGAAGTCAGGGGGTTTTTAGTTTGCACTGTGGGCTCCGTGTACTTTTTTAGAGGTTAACACAAGAACACAAAGCTTGTGAACTGGCTGTTTGGAAAAATACATCCAGTGTTCAGTGCCATACTCAGCAAGGTGTGATGCACTGTGTGCGTTGTGACACTTTTATCCAGTAACATCATTCAAAATTTCTGTGACAGGAGCCCTTTTGTCAGGTCAGACCACACAGGATCGTCTCCATTGCCCTCGTGCATCAACAAGTCTTGGGGACCCTGTTGATGGTTCATGGGTTGTCCCTCCTCAGACCACTGTGAGTAGGTACTCAACATCTGCAGACTATGAGCACCCCATAAGACGTTTGTTTGACCAAAACCTCATCACCCATTTCACATTAATTTAAAAATACTGATACACAATACCCAACACGTGGCCACCCAGCACACACATTTCCAAATTCCTGAATGGAAGGAAGTAACCAAGCATGGGGGAAACCATCAAACTGGTCTGCAAGGACCCTAGAAGATGTACATTTCTGCTCCAGTCCTACTTATTTTAGAACAGTTGCACTAGAGCTAAAGTAGCGGTGGGTGAAGTACACAAATCATGTACTTGAGTTAAAGTAAAGATACCCAAGGTAAAATATTACTCCAGTAAAAGCAGAAGTTCCTCCCTTTAGACCTCCACTTGAGTAAAAGTTCAAAAGCATTTGTCTTCAAATGTACTTAAGTATTGAAAGTAAAAATACTAAAAGATTAAGTAACTTAATGCAACTTAGTTACAAGTTTAATAAAAACTTGCTTTAAACTCAGGATCACAAATGAGTTTCCTTTACTGTATTGATCTGTAGGTCTCTGTTCATAAACATAAACCAGCCCAAACTAACTTGCTGTAAAATGAAAGTGTTTATATAAATTCAGAAAAAGCCGCATCAGTCACGACTGCATATGTGGACATATTTCTATATTGTGCTCTTGTCCCAAAATGTCTCTCCCAAAATGTTACGCTGCTGCACTGATGTTGAACTGTATGCCTGCACTGGGTCAGTATGACCAACAGGTCAAAACAAGCTCAAAACTAAGGGACAGCTGTGCCCGGATTGGTGTTCTTGCTTTGCGCTTCTTTTGTTTTGACATGTTACGTTTTTATACACACAAGCCAAAAACGAATGCAAAATGTAGTGGAGTAAAAAGTCAGATATTTGACTTTGAAATGTAGTGGAGTGAAAGTAAAAAGTCGCCCACAATTGAAAAACTTCAGTAAAGTACAGATACACAAAAAACGACTTAAGTACAGAAACTAATTACATTTACTTAGTTACTGTCCACGACCAAGACTCAAATCCTTTTCTCCTGGAAACGAGGAGAACTTGGAGTGCTGAGTGTACAGACTGCATTTTGTGTTTGTGGGTGAATCTAATTGTTTCTCATTATATACATTACTTTGTGTCTATAATGTGCTTTATAACCTCACTTCTATTGACAAAGCTGTATCTACACAAGGTTTTATTTTTTCATGCCATTGGATAGGCTGTTTGTGTTCACCACCAGAAGATAGATATTTCATCATATTTCGTCCTGACTGACTGATATTGTGGTGACATTCTTTGAAAAGCAAGCATTGCAGAGTCTGAAATAAAAAAAATAAAAGGTTGCTTGTTAAAAATTGCATACAAAGTCAGTATGAGATAAAGTTGTTAAGGTTCTGCCTGTAATCTAATTAGTACAGCGGATTAATGTGGGAAAACCAATCACAATTCATGTTGTTCATGTCCCCAAACTCAGTAGTAACTCAGTAGTAGGCTCTTTGAGAGGCCTTAGCAACTTGGCTAGGATGGTGGCCCAAAAGCCACTAAAGTAATATTAGAATTTAGACATTTGAAGGATTTAGTAAATGAGCATTAGTGACCAACTACTTTAAAATATATCCTCCTTAATCAGCTGTTAATATCCATTGCTAATATTAGCTAATGCTCAACAGGATTAGGTCTGGAAAGAATGAGAATCTTAAGATACAGGGAGAACAGAGAGTAAACTCAGAGGCCTTTACCAAATGTCCAGCCAGTCTGATAACCGGACTCTAAAGAGAGAAGAATCTGAGTGATCTAAGGAATATTTCAATTTAAGTTCACTGAGACTAAAAGCTCTAAAACACAGGAAAACACATAATCGACATAGAATGATCCAGTTCACTGAGTTCAAATGCCATTTAGCTAAAAACTAAACTGCTCTCCTGGAATTTCGCTTTATTTGTTAAAAATCTGTTGCTTTAGTCAAAAGATCAACCAGGTGGAAATCTTCTTTTGAGACCCCTCAAGAACAACAGTTATAGATATGATTCTAAAAGTCTGACTGACCATCATTTGTGTTCTACCTACTAAAAGGATGTAATGCTTCCGAAGGTTTTGCTGTGAAGCACATGTTATTTTTTATTGTTACTCTCAATAAATGCTCTTACAGTTTAACACCATCATCGCAGCCTTTACCTGTAGCTACACTTGTTTTTGATTCTACGTAAAGGTTCCATAAATCACAAATCTAAGCATGCAGTTCACGTGAATGGTGTCAGGGAATGGAAAAGTGAAGCTTCTTCTGTGACTCTCGGTTAAATAAGTGGTTGTGGGGTCTGTGGCTGGGGGAGCTTCGCGTTTCTCAGAAATGAAGTCTGGGTTTTATTTCACATGCTATGGTTCACCTTTGGTGGAGCATGTACATTTTCTGCTCAACCCTTTTCAGATGATGGTTTGTGCGCTCTTATGATCAACAGGCTACACCAGAACAACTGTGAGCTAGAGCTTATTTTATAGAAAATAATCATTTAAATTGCATTCACAGTAAGACATTTCCCTTAAATCATTCAGTAAATGACATATGACATTTTTAATTTTCCTTTTTCCTCTTTTATTTATATTCTACCTATGGGAAGCTAGAGCACCTAGTGAGAACCCAGATAGAACAAACTCCACATAAAAAGGACCCTGGCCGACCGGCTGGGGAATTGAACCCAGACCCTTTGTTGCTGTGAGGTGACAACACTACCCACTGCAAAACAGTGGCACCCTAATTTGCTTTTTAAAGATGATATAAGACAAAGTCACATTTTCATTAACATTTGGCTGACGCTCTTCTCCAGAGCAACTTACAATTTGATCATTTTACATAGGTAGGCCAAGGCGGTGTTAGGAGTCTTGCCCAAGGACTCTTATTGGTATATTGTAGGGTGTTTGCCCAGGTGGGGACTGAACCCCAGTCTACAATGTAGAAGGCAGAGGTGTTAACCACTACACTATCCCAACCACTAACGTCAACCATTGACGTTATCTTGTGAGTAGCACATCCTGTCCTGGACAGTCATGAGATTTCTAGATAGTTTAGCAGGTATGTTTGAAACTAGCCTTCATTTTACACATCAAACTAAACTAAACTAAACTAGAGAATCTGTTGCTTTAGACAAAATCAGCTAGAACAACCCAGATGTGATTTTACTTTCCCAAAATTGAATTTTTCTGAATAAACACATCACTGTTTCACACAAGGCCTTCAAATTTCAGCTGTCTGCTCAGGAGAGAAGTGGGTGTGCACAGCAGTGCGATCACCCGTGGAATATTCCATACGGGTAAAACTAGGGGTGTCACAACCTTCTCCAGTCTGTATTTCTATATAAGATATATTAAGAAATCTCTGACAGCATTTGAAATAAAACAGATAAGATAAGTGAGTGGGTGCTGTGAAATATAGTAGTTATCCTGAAGCACAGTCTTACACTAAAAAGGACAAAATCTCCACAGAATGAGGTACATTAACTGTTATACACTCTTTTAGGGATGAAAAGTTACAGTACATCAACACTCACATGAAAGTGAAGAACTCACCACAGCTGCCCCGGAATCAACCATAGTAGGAACAAATGACAAGCAACTTCTTGTCTCAGAATCTCATCTAAGTATTGTGTTTCACAACATACACAGACTAAACCTTTCCAACAAGGGCAGGAATCTGAGGCTATAGTGGGCACTATATACTATAGTGAGTCCAGGGAACCAGCCTGCCTTGTGGAAACAGTTCAAGCCACTGGAGGTGGTGTAATGATGTGGGGGGGGGTGCTTTGTTGGCACATATTGGGCCTCCTAAAACCATTTGAGCATTGTTTGGACACCACAACCTAACCAGACACATCCTTTTGCGGCCAACATTTACTCATTTACTTAGCACAATCTACTTCCAGCAAGATCCATGAACATTTCCAATAGCATGTTTTTGGGATGTGCTACAACCGGAGAATCACAGCATGAATGCTGATGTATATTACATGCAGTTATGTGATGTATTTATGTCAGCATGGGCCAGAATAGAGCAATGTGCACTAAAAATGATAATTTAATACCATGTTCAAACTTTTGCGTTCTATTATGGTTTATCATTTATGTTGCCACTAAACAAAAACCGGAAAAAAGTTGATTTTTTAATGAATAGTTATTTATATTTCCTTTCAGTATAAACACAAAGCAAAAAGGTTTTTAGGCCACCAAAAAACAACTCTGTTAGTCTTTCCCTCAAAGAAAAACAAGGGATAATCAAACAAAAGCTTTATGGGTAAAACTTTATTTTGATGTCTAATGTAGATACATAGTCTGCCTTCAAGTAACACTCAACTAAATATCTACTAAGTGTTTTAAAGGTGTACACGAGCATGACCATTATTATTGGCACTAACATTAGACAGAATGCAAACTCTCTCTGAGTAAGGAAAGACATGCAAGTGAGGACGTACAGGCCGACGCAGCGTGAAACTGAAAGTGGATGTCTCAGAGACAGTACGCTCTCCAGCGCCACAAGCTGGTGCAGGTGGAGCCCACAGGGCTCGACCATTTCAAACAGTTTAGCAGTCCAGTAACAAGCCTTTGAGCTGAAGGGGATGTTTAGACACTCTTTTATTACAGGTGAACTAAAGGCTGATTGGAGAACGACATTCAGGAGGAGACTGACGCTCGGCTTCCATTCTTGTGCCTAGGTGGGTCTCTGACTTCTGCACACTATATAGTCCGGTGACGATTTATGTCATATTTTGCCAAAAAAAAAAAGACACAGGATTGAAATTACCCTTCACGTTGTTTTATTTCTTTTTATTTTCTTTCTTTTAGAATGAAAACAAAGCAACAGATTTCCAGGCCACTACAAAATGATCAACAGCTTGTTGATTTTCTCTTAAAAAAAAATAAAAAATAAGATAGAAAAGCAACAAATACACAAAATACAAATGGAAAAACAGACAAGACTCTGAAAATGTATTTACTGGGTCTTCAGAGTTACCAGTAATCACCCAGTGTGGTTTAAAAACAACTTTCTAGTACAAATCAATTAAAATACATCAATAAGAATCTCAAACGAGTGAATCATTTGTTCAATTTACTCAGATTTGAATTCTCCTGCTGGAAGTTTCAGGATCTGCTGAGGATTTCTCGGTATCGCTTTTTATGACATTTAAAAGCAAATCATGTGAAGTGCTGGACTCCGCGGGCATCTGTTCAGGCTGGATCGGGAGAATCTTTTTGCACACCAGCATACAAAGGTGTGAGTCGGCAATCACTCTCAAACTCCTCAGAGAGAAGGTTACATCTCTTGCAGCCAAATACTTCTTTACATCACGTTTGTCATATCATGTAATTTAATGCAGTGGTCTGACTTTGTGATAAAATAGACTATTTTGTGGTGTGAAAGTAAAAAGTCACCCAAAATGGAAAAACTTCAGTAAAGTACAGATACACAAAAAAACTACTTGAGTACAGTAATGAATTACATTTACTTAGTTCACACAAGCAGCTACCCAAACACACCTCAGCTGCCTTCAGATTTCTTTCTGGCATGCACCTAAAATAGAGATGTTTCTGAGTAGATTACATATAATACAATCCAAATTCAAAAAGGGGTCTACTCCTCATGAAAGTGATCAGCTCATTTCTCTGTGCACCTGAGTAAAAAGCCACACTTATAGCTTGTAGCTGCTCCAGTGACAACCAAATGTACAAAACATACACTAAACCCACTGGGCATTTACATCCACACATGTAAGGAGAAGTGGAGAAACCAAGATAAGGACAGAACACACCTTAAACCAGTTACTTCTATTCCAGAACAAGTATTGCGAATACCTTCTCTCTTCTATGTACTTCATATGAAATATAATGTACCACTGACTACTAACTTTTCAAGATATGTTTAATTTAACTAGAACTTGTACAGGCATGGAAGAAATCAGAGCAGGACTAACACTTTGTGGTAGGTGCGCACTTGTTCATATTGGGTCTTTCCATACATATTGATTGTTTAATTGTTCCCATATGATAATCACACTGTTGCTCTGTTTCCTTTTGAGAGTTGCAGCTTGACTAAAACAGGTGCAAATCTGTGGTTTAGGTTGGTGGCGAAGGCACATTTTGCACTATACCTCAAAGTATATGTTAAAGTGCAATGCCAATTATAGCTGAAGCTACAGTAAACAGCCATTTTGCTGATGGCTGTCATTGTTTAACCACATTTTTCCCTCTAGATACATTCAGTTTCAAAGAAATGGCTTTTTTACAAATGTGTCTGCTGCATAGACTTCAGAGGGTAGCACACAACTACAAATGGCTTCCATCACTTTTTTCAAATTTTCTGAAACATTAAGTGGTTAAGATGTTAAGGTCATTCAGTGATTGGTGGTTGGGTGTGAAATGCTCAGTTCTAGAGTCTGAATTTTTCCAGTGGTGGTGATGGGAACCAGACGTCCACCTCGAAAAGCTCCATCACAGAAAGTTATTACATGAAATGGTTTCAAACATGGTAGTTGATGCCTGAAACATATGATAGTTCTGAGATAAAGTTTTGGCCTAAAATTACTTTTTAAAAGGTGAAGGTATAGATGCAGGACATGTGAGGTAAAATAGCCCCCAAGGAAAACTTATTTTTTCAGATTTATGGCTATTTCACCATCAATATTACACACTCAGAAGACATGTGTAGGTTCACTGGTGATTTTGCATAGTAAATAAAAGATATATTTGCGTTATAGACATCACACTAGAACCTAAACATTCAAGTCAAAAGAAGTCAGATTTGCAGTGTCATAGTTTGTACAACCCCAATTCCAATGAAGTTGGGACATTGTGTAAAACAAATAAAAACAGAATATGATGAATATGATCAAATATTCACTCATTTTGAATTGAAAAAAACAGCAAAACTGGTATCTTGTCAAGTGAAATGATAAAAAAATCTTCATAATGTTTCATGTTAAGGAAACTAAATGGATTTTTCTTTGAGGACTATGCCAGTGTTTTAAAACCTGGGGTGGAAAAAATACAAAGAAAATAAACTTCAGTGAAATTTCTTTTAAAAAATAATGATATTTCAACATTGTATAAAAATGAGAAGTAAATGTTTCAACTGCTAATTTAAAAGCTTGGTGTGGTAGTGTGTTTCGTTGGTGTGTTTGGTGAAATATCTGAGGGGAGGTACTGGTCTTCACACAAAGAAAAATTAGCATGTAGACAGTATCGTTTTACAATGGGATGAATTTTGTTTGATGTTTTCTTAAGTGCCTTGAAAGTCTAAATGAAAATGTAAGGAGTAGAAAATGTTTCTTTTGGAAACGTAAATGCTAAAAAAAAAATACAAATATTGAGTTTCAGTAATGCCTGGGTAAAGTGCAAATCCAAGTATCTTTAACTGAGTAACAAAGTCCAATTGAAGTATTTTCCAGTAATTTAGATGATTTCCCAGGGTGAACATGAAACAAAATTCCAAAAGACAAAAGGTCCTCTAGTACAGGGGTTCCCAGTTCCATTCCTTGTAGTGCTTTCTCAGCTCCCAACTCTCCCTTGTTCATTAGTTGGATCAGGTTTGTTGGAAGCAATCGAAGCCCAAACATTTGATCCTCCAAGACTAAGTGTGAGAACCATTGTTCTATGGGATCTGTTGAAAGAATCCTTATTGGAACCTTGTATAACTAGCATCATGCTGCTGTCGGAAGAAAATGGTTTAAGAGATGGTTTAGAACATGTTTACAAATGAAACTGGCCCATCTATCTGTGTAATGTTACAACAAGCCTGGTTTCTTTCACAGGGATTTTGTCCATTTTCCTGCCCAACACCATTCAGGCAGGTAAGTGGATGCAAAGATACAATTTAGCTGCATAACATTTCTTTACTGTCTTCATTGAGTACCTTTTTCCTTTTTTGTAATCCCCTTGGATTTAATGTCTTAACATTGTGTTTAGGATGTGTGCAATCTTGGACTCTTTATCTAGAAAACAAAAATCTCCAAGGTCAAACTCTAACTTAGTTCTATAAGGTTCTATCTGTGAGCTAATAAGCACTTCGAATGCACACAAGAGGACTAATCAAGTTCTGTTTCTTTGTCATGTCACTGAATGAAACATGAGAACATGTTGGTGAAACTCTGCCCATCTTCTTGAAGTTCTTTATAACATCTTATTGTCTCAATTTTATAAAAAGGTAATTAAGTAGTAAACAGTGAACTGATGGCTGATTAATTACAACATAAACATTATTTTCATTCATACATCTGTCTTTTCTTTCTCTTCTTTCTCTCAGAATAAGACATTTTGGCCCATTAGAGTCACATTTCTGATAGAAAACAAAACCTCACACTGCCTTTACTGACCTGCTACACTGACCTGCTGGAACAGTTGGCTACAGTAGCTGGTTGCTGTCTAGCCGAAAGGAAATTTAATGGTTGCTACCTAAAACTGACCTCTGCACTGGACTTAATATTACGCACTGACTTTTATACTTAATTCTCAATGCTTTAATTGAATAAGAAGAAGATGATTTGTACTAAAACAAGAAATGTCATGAAAAAGAAATAAAAAAGAAAAAGAAAAGCCATAAAAATGTCATGAAATACAATAAATATAACTTTCTGATACGTGTGTCCACTCAGTTACCCTAATGTCCTGTTTTAAAACAGATTAAACTATTAAACTGTTTGTGTTCCTTGAAAATCATCACTTCTTTTCATGTTTTGCCAGACAGAACCATAGTTACAAGCAGAAAGTGAGTTCTTAGGATTTGAAGGTTCTCTCTGCATTTGATCTGATAGGATCTGAAGGGAGTTGGATATTCTACATTTAGAGTGTCTGTTGTTTGTATGAAAGAGACGTGCTCCACATATCAGTTCTGCTATTTGGAATGCAAAATCTCCGAAGCTTAATATCTGCTTAGAACACAGACAGAACCTCATAATTCCAAGGGGACGATATAATGTCTTGAAATACAATCTACAACATGAATAAATGAATATTTTATTAGGAAAACTAAACCAACCATAATATTCGCTTTCCAGGCCCCCCCATCCAGTTTTACTTTGTGCGAGAGCATAAGACCCAGCTTGATGCGAAGACCCACTGCAGAGATAAGTACACTGATTTGGTTACCATTCATAATGTGACGGAGATGCGGGCAGTGATGGCAGCTGTGGACGGCAGCGACAGTGACTTTGTATGGATAGGTCTGGAACGGGAAACATCACCAAACTTTATATGGTCCTACGACAACGTAAACTTTTACGCAACAGGCTAACGTGACTATCGAAACTGGGATGTGAACGAACCAAACGGCATGAGTACAGATGAAGAATGTGTTGAGTTGAGGAGCAACACGAAATTTAATGATTTATCTTGTTCTACAGCCCTACCCTTCATCTGCTACAATGGTAAGAGTGGCCCTTCTCAGCATTTATGGTGCACACAAATGTTAAAAAATTGTATTCATCAGTTACATTTGCATATAACAGTTTATCATTTTTGGCCCCACGTACTGATCCAGAATCTAGCGCAGAGACGTATGTCACGGTATCCAATGTGAAGAGCTGGCCTGAGGCTCAGAGCTACTGCAGAGATCATTACACAGATCTGGCAAGTGTGAGAAACCAGAAGGAGAACCTGGAGTTGGTAAAAGCACAAAATGTATGGATCGGCCTGTACAGTGATTCGTGGGGATGGTCCGACCAAGATGGCTCCACTTTCAGACAGTGGGTTTTGAGACAAACTGATAACTATGGAGGCAATGAAAACTGTGTGGTGGCTTCTATTGCTTCAGGTGGAAAGTAGTACGAAATTTCATGTGAGCAGGCGTTCCCATTTGTCTGCTATGGAGGTGAGGCATCAGGGTTTGGTAGTTTTTTTGACTAACTATACCAAACATTTGCTGACATGCTGAAGTGAGCTAACATTAAAATTGAATACAATACAATGTGGAGGAAAAACAATGAAATTTAAAAGAATCTCATAAGTGGTGAAGTGCAAAAATCATCACTGTTGGCCACGCCCACTTTGTTTTCATGTGAAATGAACACCTTTTAAAACTCCGACTTGTTTTTTTGTGGACTGTGAAGAGCAAAGTCCAAATTATTGCATAACCAGCAACCATCAAAATCTAAGTAAGATGCACCGATGTCGTTATGACCCAGCATAGGCCTTTCAGCAGATAGAAAACATCACAGGTTTTAACCTATTACTGATGAGGGGTCTCAAAAGTAGATGGTGACATGACTGACCTTTTAACTTTGGTATGAAGCTCAATTAAGTCAGCTATAAACAAACATTCTGCTTCATTAACAGTGCCGTTTTTTTCTATTGGCCTTGTGTTAAAGCAGTCTTTGTTTTTATTTATCTATATGACTTTAAAAAGACAAGTTACCCAGAAAGTGTTCAGATTACATAATCCTTTGTAATAGGTTACAGTTTACAATTTAAAAAATCAGTAATGTGTGATGGAATAGATTTTTAAATAACCCTCCCAACCCTGGTGAACATACTGACAAGGGCTCTTTACTCGATGACAAACTGTTGACCTATAAATTTGTTTGTTTTTTTTAAAGATCCTCTTTCTCGGAAAATTAGTCTGAGAATGAAGCTCCGCTCCAGTATAAAACTGACAGATCCTACGGTCAGGGATAGAGTTCCCCAACTGGTAAGATTTACACAGAATGTAATCTGTAACAGACTAACTGTAATAGAGCAACGCCTTAAGACCTGAATACACTGCACTTCCTCCTCAGCTCAAAGCTGCTTTGAATATCAGTGAACTGTTGGATGTGAAACTGCACTGGACCAAACTACAGCCAGAAGAGCCTCTCAGACAGGAAGTTCTCAATACAAGCAGAGGTGGGATAACTAAGATTAAGACTGTAGACATGATTGTCACAAAAAACAGCAGTGTTGATCATTATTTCTCCTTTATTTTATTCCAGGTGTGTGTTGAGTGATGGGCAAGACTGACTCCTTTAATGGGATTTCCTGTAATGCCGAGATTTACTGTACTGAAAAAAGAGAATTCAGACTTTTTTTTTTTCATTTTAAGACAATTTACTTCACAACTTTTTGGACTTACCTCCACAGCTTTAGTTGAGTTAAACGTTCTTCTATCTCTCATTGTTGAGGAATGAGTCTCAGTTAGGAGGCTGTGGCATTGCTCAGGGCTCATGATCCCCTGATAAGGCAAACACTTGAATGGGCATGTAAGGCGCAGTTTGTTTCATTGTTGTTTCATTGTGACTTTGGTGTAAAATTACGTCAACCACACAATTTCAACTACATTTAAATAAAGTTAAAATGGAAAATAAAAGCGTTTGCAAAGGTTTGGATGCTCCCGTCAAATGACGTGATGCACTAAGTGAGAAGTTAACACATCTACAGAGAACCTTTCTACACATTTTAATACACAATTATTGATTTTTGATGGAATTGAACATATTAGGGAAAAAACTAAAATATGGCCTGTGCAAACATTTTAGCCCACTTATATATATATATATATATATTATTATCTTTTATTATCTATTATTTTGATCTTTTTATATATAATTTCCTCCTGTCAATATGTTACTCACCCATTAACAGTAAATGTGCACTAAAATACAACTGTTAGAGAAGAGGTGTCTAAGAGAAGTGGTGTCCAGTCTTATCCACAGAGGGCCGGTGTGGCTGCAGGTTTTCGCTCCAAACAAGCTGACCTGAGTCTAATCAGTTAATCACCTACTGCTTTGTTGGAGTGAAACCCTGAAGCCACACATCGGCCCTTTGTAGATAGGACTGGACACCCCTGATCTAGAGGTTTACATGAGTTATCTAAGTAAATTTACATAGGTTTACGTAAAGTGTAACATAGCCTTGCAGCTCCATTATTTATTTATTTATTTATTTTTATTTGACCATCATTTGAAAATGAATGACAGGAAAAAATGAATGAATAAAAACATTATATTAACTTGTATTAATTGACAGTTTATAGTGTTTATCTCCTGTAAAGCTATTTTATGGACATACAAGGTCTTGTTCCCACAGTGACAAAAAGAAAAGGATTTTGTGCTCCGGTTATTCCGGTTATTTGTCTTTTTCATATTTTGTTCAGTTAACAGCCAACAAATTCTTATTTTTTATTTGGTTTTTTTTGTTTTTTTCTTGATTGAAAGACGATGCTCACCTCTTCACTGACAGAGCCTAGTATTAGTTAAGGAAAGAAAGAATGCAGCCCTGTTCAGATATTAACAGTCCTCTTTTCTAATGTGACTGGTTTTAATGTTAATCAATCTAATTGGAAATGTGGACTCATATGGCCTTGTCCTTACTGAATTAGTTGTTATTAGGGGACTTGTTGAGAATGTGTAAATGCTTGGAGGTTTCTTAAATAACTAATTCTCTGTTCCCCCATTATTAATGATGCCATTTGCCTTTACATTAAGGCTATTTTATGGATTTACGTCAAGGTCAAATAAGAGGTTCAGAGCTTTTGACAAAGCTGATCAGACAGATGTCTCACATTAAACACATATTGGGACCTTTTTGGGGTTAAAAATAGAATATTGAACTAAACCAGTCTAGACTTACGAACCCTGCCACAATGGCTTTTCTCCAACAAAGCACTGCGTTATGACAACACATTTCCAAACCTTATAAATAAAGTCATTATTCTAGCTCTAGTGAACCTTTACTGCCTAAAAACAGTAGAAACAGAGGGTTAACACACAAGTAAGGACGCCACTAAGTCTAGTTCTATTGCTCCTGTTGTTCCGTAACACTTTCTCAAATTTAGTCCTAAACAACTGCGCTGTCATTAGCATAGCTGTGGTTTCGAGTTTAACCAAAGCTTAATCCAGAATGAATCATTTGGGTTCTTAGGCTCGATTGCTGTGTCCTCAGACACTGCAGCCCAGCGCACCTGTGGTTTAATCCTATCCCAATTGCTGTGTCAATATAGAAATCACACATCAGCCACTAGATGGTGCTGTATCTCAGGTTTGACAGATTTTTTCAGTTGTAGTTTAATGCAAGATTCTTGTAATTGAAGCACATTTTCCCTGATATTTTAATATGCCATAACAGGGCCTGTACACATTGCACCATAATGTTTTGAGAAATGAAAATTCACCTAGAGAAACTATAAATCGTGGTCTTCACTCACTCACTCACTCACTCACTCACTCTCTAATCTGCTTATCCTCCTGGGCAACAGGGGGTGCTGCAGACTGTACTGTTCAGGGAAGCTAAAGATGGCCTGTGTTTAGGTCACTATGACTATTCACTATTGTTAACTCCAAAGGGAAACTTCATCTCAGCAAACATTTTTCCCCACAACCCCTCTGAGAGACACACACCCCATTTAAAATAGAGCTTAACACAGGTGATGCTAGTAGCCAGTGATTACTAATAAGCTGCTCTCCTCCTCCCACTAAGAACAGGGTTGGATGGCTCCCCTAGTTGATGTCCAAGTCTGAATCAGTTGATTCCTTACTCCTAGATCTCAGCCCAGAGGGTGCACATGAGCACAAACATACCTAGATAGGGAGAAGTGCTGTCCTGGAAGCAGTAAACACAACAGACTTCATTTGCCCACAAAATGGCAACAAATGACAAAATTAATTGCAACTGAGTCAGTAAAGCAACTCCTTTTGAAAAATGTGGAAAGAATTTAGCAATTTATGCCACATTCGTCTTCTTAGATGGGCTGCACAGCAACTATAGCAACTGTAGATGTGCACACGTCATAAATATTGACTGTCTAGACTTATTAAAATTCACTGGACTATTTTGGCTAAAATCCTATTTAGTTGCAGTTTTCTAATGATCTTATACATAGAAATATACTCACAATACACCGATCAGCCACTGATGTGGTGGTGGAGTGTTCGTGTGTGTTGTCCTGGTACTGGTGGATCAGACACAGTGGCGCTGCTCAAGAAATTGATGCCCTACAATCTGTAACTGGAGAACTACAAAGTGCTCCTATATGGTCAGTGAAGCTGATAAGATGGACAATGAAAAAGTTGTAGAGATGTGGATTAGTGTGATTTGCACAAAGAGGATGTAGTTTGTGGGAATGACTGTTATTATGTCACATCTGTGTCTTGTTTACAGTTATATACAGTTGTGTCTTGTCTACAGTTCTACAGTTTATATGGACCTGTCTAGGGTGTATCCTGCCTTCTGCCCGATGATCGGGATAGACTCCAGCATTCACCACCCCGCCCCCGAGACCCAGAAGGATGAGCGGTTTAGAAAATACGTGTGTGACCAAAATCACAAAACAATTACACGTTATCATTCTACAAGCATGATTTTTTGCATGGGTTTCTTGAGCGCAAGAAAAGGTTCTGTACAGAAACATTTCCTGCGTAAATCTGTCTTTGCATGGTGAAATGGTTCATCAGACTGATGGAGAATGTGTTATATATGGTTCTATATAGATCCTGGCAACAAAACCCTTATTGGTGCTACATAGAACTATTTTGAACATGAATGCATAATTCCAAAATAGAACCGTCTTGTGGTTTTAAATGCTCATTATTTTATACTTCGATTTTATAAGACATGACCTAAAGACCCGTTTCTCAGTGAACATGCTCTTTTTGCTCCTCCTCCTGTTGAGTTTTCAAACTAACCTGGTGCTTTTGGCCTTCCGTACAAACATTCTCAGGTTTAGCCTCAAAGAAGCATCACTAAGCGAGCCTAAAGATAAGCCTGGACGGAAAAAACACAGATCACAGAAGATTCCTTTCCACGCACAGTCCAGTGCTGAGCTCTGCACGCCGACGCTAACCAAATTGCTAGTAAAAACAACAAAAAGAGCTCTTGAGTTTGCTGAAGCTCTTTACGGTATGGTGACAGTCAAATAACATGTTCGCATGTCATGCGTTACCTCACGTTTCCAGGACTTGTACAATTACAATTATAAAAGGTAGGAGAAACGTACCAATTAAACAATAAAGCTAACAAGAGAACCAACATCCTGAGCAGTGATCTAGTATAACATAAAACAAAAAGTATGCCATTTGCTAATTCCACTGCTTTTTTGTTAAAGACTCAAACTTAAATGAAGATATAAACAAAGTCATTTTAAGGAATTTTGGTGGGAAGTGCTCTGTTCTAGAGGAAAGTACCAATTCAGAAATGTTCTTAGTGGTGGTTGGTGTAGTGTACTGGGTAACACCTCTGCCTTCTACGTTGTAGAGTGGGGTTCAGTCCCAGCTTGGGTAAGCACCCTCCACTATACCAATAAGAGTCCTTGGGCAAGACTCCTAACACTTTGCCTATCTGTGTAAAAATTCAAAATCAAATTGTAAGTCGCTCTGGACAAGCGTGTCAGCCAAATGCCATAAATGTGGTGTTAGCAACCAGATGTCTGAAGAGATTAATGCCTCCAAAAGCTCCCTCACAAAAGATATCACACGAAATGGTTTTAAATAAGTTGCCTGATGCCTGAGACGTTGTCTTACGATAGTTTTGACACAAAGTTGAAGGCCTGAGCCTAAACAAATGAAATACATCCAGAGCAAAGCACTGTAAGGCAAAATAGTCCCCAAAGAAATGTACTTTAATTGGATTTACCACTGTTTTACCACTACCATCAAAGTTACAAACAAAACTCAAAAGACGCATTTAGGTTCTCTAGCCATTTTGGACACTGCATTTGCACTGTAGAGATTGTGACCCCTGGTTTCCTATCACCACCACTGTAAGGAAAATCTGAGTTGATACGTTTATTCACCATTTCACATTAAACCACAGGCGTTCACTTTTAATTATGCGGAAACAATTTCTGGAATTTCTCTTTTAAATGAAATACCCGAGATGCCTTTAATGGTATGACCACTAGATGTCGCCATTGCTCAGTTCTTGGACTACCCTGCATCTTGAGTGCCCTCTGTTCCCAGCACACCTGATTCAGCTATTGAACTAATTAACAAGCCCCTCTGAGGTGAACTGGGTGTGTCAAGGGGAGGGATGCCAATCCTAGGTGTAGCAATCCTGTGCTCTGCACATTCGCCTCTTTTTCTACTCCACACACCTGACCCAGCCAGCGAGGCGCTTGGGAGTTAGTTTGATAAGATGAAACACAAAAAATGTGCATAGTGTAGAGTCGCCAGGGCTGGTAACCCCTATGTTGTGGCAGGGAAGACAGAAGTTCATGCAAAGCGCTGGTGGGATTCCAGGCCATGTCTTTTTTGGGAGCTTGTGAGAGAGGAACGAGCCATTTCTAAACTGGGGGTTCTAAACAACATCCTTAGGGTGCACCTGCCTACCACAGTCATGATATTGTCTATGCAAGAATGAAAGAATTGCTTTGTGAATTTGGATCAGAAAAAAAAGTTAGAAAAATAGCCGGTAGCCTGGTGAGTCAGCAACCAGAAGGTCACAGGTTCAAATCCCAGGACTGGCTGGGTACTCATTCAGAGCTGCTGTACTGGCTGCACTGCGCCTCCAGAGTGGGTAGAGTTAGGCAGCAAGTTTCCCAACTGAATCAGTGAAGTATAACATAAAAAACAAATGACCTACTCATGAGGGCCCCCTGGTGGTTCAGGGCCTTTAGAGAGAGTCTACTGCAGGAAAGTGCCCTGAGGAATGGTTAAGATGGCATGATCTAGGAGTCAAAGAAGGAAAAGATTGTTGTTGTGCTCCGTAAAACATACAAAAGCCTAATCCCATTTCACCCCTTGACCCCAGCACTTAGCCCTACCCCTCCGTTTTGTGCGGTCACGTCTAGGGTTAAGGTTGTCCCCACTGTTGATGAGATGGAGGGGTAGGGTGAAGTGTTAGGGCTACTTGGCCCTTCAAACAGAGATTTTTCAGAGCCACACTACATATGGAGGGTTATGAGAAAATTCCCAGAATGCCCTGCAAATCATCGGCAAGACGGCTGGACAAGCGACCAAAGAGACACATAAATGTATTTTCTCTGTTTAAAAGCCGTTGTATCAGCGTTTTATGGTCATTTCCTTCATAACACGCATAAAAATCGTTAGTAATACGCTGATGTCTCGGTTGCTACCAGCAAAATTTCCTGTTCAACCTTACATGGTGCAGCAGTTCCGTTCTGGTACCCGAGGTCGCTGCACCATTTAATGTGGAACAGGAAAATTCGATCATGAAGCTGGCGATTAAAAAGCTAAGTTCAGCTTCTTATCACCACAGAATTCATGGTGGCAATAATAAATAATTGCCCCCCTCTTTTAAGGCAAATGATGCCCTAAATGTATTTAAGCAGTGAGGAGCTGAACTTTCCTCTTCTCTGCTGTCCCTGCAGGCCGGCAGGGTCGCCTACAGAGCAGAGCTAGTAGCTGTTAATGAAGTGATGTAGTTTTTTGTTTGTGCTCTTTTTTTTATTCGGTGACTCATTTGATTGATTGCGTAAAACTGAAGCTGTGAATGAATCGCGAGTGCCCGTGCTTTTCAGTCTCCTTCGGATAAATGGCAAATGATATACCATCATAGCTGTAGTATGGAGACAAAGCAGGAAAACATGTCCTGATTATTTTTCCAGGCTATTTTAAAAATGATTCACTTGTCCTGTCATGTGACACACAAGTGAGATCACCACAGCTGGAGGCAGCATATAAAAACCTTAATTGCCAGTGCACAAAATAAATAAACAAAAAGACAAATCCAGCAAAGAGTATTTCTATTCAGTTAAATACACTGCTCAAAAAAATAAAGGGAACACTCAACACATCGTAGATCTGAATGAATGAAATATTCTCATTGAATACTTTGTTCTGTACAAAGTTGAATGTGCTGACAACAAAATCACACAAAAATCATCAATTGAAATCAAATTTATTAACCAATGGAGGCCTGGAATTGGAGTCACACACAAAATTTAAGTGGAAAAACACACGACAGGCTGATCCAACTTTGATGTAATGTCCTTAAAACAAGTCAAAATGAGGCTCAGTATTGTGTGTGGCCTCCACATGCCTGTATGACCTCCCTACAACGCCTGGGCATTCTCCTGATGAGGTGGATCTCCTCCCCAGATCTGGGCAAAGCATCCGCCAACTCCTGGACAGTCTGTGGTGCAACGTGGCGTTGGTGGATGGAGCGAGACATGATGTCCCAGATGTGCTCAATCGGATTCAGGTCTGAGGAACAGGCAGGCCAGTCCAAAGCTTCACTGCCTTCATCTTGCAGGAACTGCTGACACACTCCAGCCACATGAGGTCCTGCATTAGGAGGAACCCAGGGCCAACCGCACCAGCATATGGTCTCACAGGGGGTCTGAGGATCTCATCTCAGTACCTAATGGCAGTCAGGCTACCTCTGGCGAGCACATGGAGGGCTGTGCGGCCCTCCAAAGAAATTCCACCCCACACCATTACTGACCCACTGCCAAACCGGTCATGCTGAAGGATGTTGCAGGCAGCAGATCGCTCTCCACGGCGTCTCCAGACTCTGTCACATGCTCAGTGTGAACCTGCTTTCATCTGTGAAGAGCACAGGGCGCCAGTGGCGAATTTGCCAATCCTGGTGTTCTCTGGCAAATGCCAAGCGTCCTGCACGGTGTTGGGCTGTGAGCACGACCCCCATCTGTGGACGTCGGGCCCTCATACCATCCTCATGGAGTCGGTTTCTAACCGTTTGTGCGGACACATGCACATTTGTGGCCTGCTGGAGGTCATTTTGCAGGGTTCTGGCAGTGCTCCTCCTGTTCCTCCTTGCACAAAGGCAGAGGTAGCGGTCCTGCTGCTGGGTTGTTGCCCTCCTACGGCCTCCTCCACGTCTCCTGGTGTACTGGCCTGTCTCCTGGTAGCGCCTCCAGCCTCTGGACACTACGCTGACAGACACAGCAAACCTTCTTGCTACAGCTCGCATTGATGTGCCATCCTGGATGAGCTGCACTACCTGAGCCACTTGTGTGGGTTGGAGAGTCCGTCTCATGCTACCACGAGTGTGAAAGCACCACCAACATTCAAAAGTGACCAAAACATCAGCCAGAAAGCAGAAAGGTACTGAGAAGTGGTCTGTGGTCCCCACCTGCAGAACCACTCCTTCATTGAGTGTGTCTTGCTAATTGCCAATAATCTCCACCTGTTGTCTGTTCCATTTGCACAACAGCTGTGAAATTGATTGTCAATCAGTGTTGCTTCCTAAGTGGACAGTTTGATTTCACAGAAGTTTGATTTACTTGGAGTTATATTGTGTTGTTTAAGTGTTCCCTTTATTTTTTTGAGCAGTGTATTTTACAAAAAGACAAATTCAATTCAATTCAATTCAATTCAAGTTTATTTATATAGCGCTTTTTACAACAAGGTTGTCACAAAGCAGCTTTACAGAAAAACAGGTCCACGCCTCTTATGAGCATCACCACAGTGAAGCCAATTTTGTGGTGACTACAGTGGTAAGGAAAAACTCCCTTTAAGAGGAAGAAACCTTAGAAGGGACCAAGGCTCAGTCCGAGGAACCCAACCCCCGTGGGTCGACCCGCACAGAAGAAACAGAACAGAAACAAGAACAACAGTACAAAGAGAGTGCAAAAAGATGGCTGGAACGCTGGAACCACGAATGGGGCACCTCCAGACAGGCCAACGGGGCATCTCGACACATGTGAGAGAGATAGAGAGAGAGAACGGAGTGGGAGGGAAGAAAGATAGGTTAGAAGGGTTGTGTTAATCTCTGTTGAGCGGGACAGGGCCGATTCCAGAGTGCTGCAAACACGAATCGGCACCTCCAGACAGGCCAACCGAACATCTCGACGCATGCGAGAGAGACAGAGAGAGAGAACAGAGTGGGAGGGAAGAAAAAGAGGTTAGAATGGTTTTATACTTTGCTGAAGAGCGGGGCACGCCTGTGAAAAAGCACAGGGACCCTGGATGGACACCTCCAGACAGCAGCTCAGGACATGAGGGGAAAAAGAGAAAGATAATGATTAGAACAGGGTTTGTGTTTGGTGTGTGAGCTGTAAGAGAAATCGTTAAAGGGAGACCAACAGTACAGACTAAGTTTGTGTGCACTGGACAATAGTAGAATAGCTGCAGGCTACAGCTAGAGAGAACCGCTATGATAAATTTATCTAAAAGCTTGTTCAAAAAGAAATGTTTTGAGTCTGGATTTAAAGACTGAGAGTGTGTCTGAGTCCCGTATATTAATAGGGAGATTATTCCAAAGTTGCGGAGCTTTATAAGAGAAAGCTTTACCTAATGCGTTGTTTTTTCTAATACGCGGGACTGATAATAAGCCGGCCTCTTGCGAGCGGAGTGTACGTGGCGGGTTATAAGGGATAAGGAGTTCCGCCAGATATTGCGGGGCCAGCCCTTTAAGAGATTTATACGTCAAAAGGAGTATTTTATAGTCTATACGGAATTTAACAGGTAACCAATGTAGGGATGAGAGGATTGGTGTAATATGATCAAATTTTCTAGCTCTGGTGAGCACCCTAGCAGCTGCATTTTGAACCAGCTGGAGCTTATTCAAAGATTTACATGAACTTCCAGCCAACAAAGCATTGCAGTAGTCCAGTCTAGAGGTTATGAATGCATGCACCAGCTTCTCAGCATCTGCATGAGAGAGTATGTTGCGGAGTTTAGCTATATTACGTAGATGGAAGAATGCGGTTTTAACTATGCTGCATATATGCACATCGAATGAAAGAACTGAGTCAAAAATGACTCCTAAGTTTCGCACCGTTTTACCTGGTATGATTAGGTGACCATCTATTTCTACTACAATATTATCGATTTTATCAAGTTTGGGACCTAGTAGGAGGACCTCAGTTTTATCTGAATTTAGTAGGAGAAAATTAAGTGTCATCCACTTTCTTATTTCTCTAATACAGTCAGTTATTTGGTTTAGACAGAGGTCCTCATTGGGTTTAGCTGATATGTAAAGTTGGGTGTCATCTGCATAACAGTGAAAGTTAATACCGTGCCTACGGATTATTTTACCCAGCGGTAGCATGTAGAGTGTAAAGAGTATTGGGCCCAGAATTGACCCTTGTGGGACACCATATTTAACTCTAGACTGATAAGAGCATTTATTCTTTAAATGAACACACTGGTAGCGATCACTAAGATAGGATTTGAACCAGGTGAGGGCGGATCCTTTAATTCCTATAAGATTTTCTAATCTATTGAGCAAAATAGCGTGATCTATAGTGTCAAAGGCAGCACTGAGATCAAGGAGCACAAGAATGGCAGTGCTGCCCCTATCGAGTGCAGAAAGTAGGTCATTTGTTACTCTTAGCAAGGCGGTTTCTGTGCTGTGATTTTGTCTGAATCCTGATTGGAAAACTTCATGAATGCTATTGTTTTGTAAATAAGAGCACAGCTGCTTAAACACTATTTTTTCAAGAATTTTGGCTATGAAGGGGAGATTGGAAATCGGTCTATAATTAGCCAGCTCACAGGGATCCAGATTTGGCTTTTTTATGATGGGCTTAATGACTGCCAATTTGAGAGAATTAGGTACATAGCCCAAGCTGAGAGATGAATTGACTATATCTAGTAATGAGTTCCCAACCTTAGGCAGTGCCTGTTTAAATAGCTGTGTAGGTACAGGATCTAATAAGCATGACGTCGATTTTAATGAGCTAATTATATTAAGCAAATCCTTTTCTATAACTGGGATAAAATTCTCTAGGTGTGGCTCAGAGCTGGTGCAGCATTCATCTATGTCTATAGGTATGTTATGTGAGTGACACTGAATTTCTAGTCTAATATTATTAATTTTATCATCTAAGAACTTCATGAAATCGTTACTATTAATGGTGTCAGGGATAACGGAGCTAGTTTGTTTTTGATTTTTAGTAAGTTTAGCCACAGTACTGAACAGAAATCTCGGGTTGTCTCTGTTTTTTTCAATGAGAGCTGAGATGTACTGTGATTTAGTTTTAATTAGCGCTTTTTTATAGTTCGTCATACTATGCTGCCACTCAAGTCGGAAGGATTGTAGTTTAGTGAGTCGCCATTTACGTTCAAAGTTACGAGCTGTTTGTTTTAATGTGCGCGTGTGGTCATTATACCACGGGGCTAGCTTTTTATCCCTGATCGGTTTTATTTTCATCGGCGCAACACTATCTAGGTTAAAGCGGAGCACAGATTGAAAATGTTCAGTTATGCGTTCGAGATCTATTTCATTAGACGGAGAGGAGCTGTTTAAGTCTGGGAGGTTATTTATAAACGAATTGGCTGTTGAGGTTGTTATTTTACGCTTGTTACTGTAGCGGGGAGGCTGAAGGATTTCTTGACTAAGAACAACTTCAAACATGATTAAATAATGGTCGGATATTGAGTCATTTTGTGAAAAACTGACTATATTCTCTGCTTCAATACCCATTGTCAGAACTAAGTCTAATGTATGGCTACATCGGTGAGTGGGGCCTATAATAATTTGATTGAGGCCTAGAGCATCTATAATTGATTTAAAAGCAATTTTTAGTGGGTCCTGATCCTTTTCAAAATGAATATTGAAGTCGCCTGCAATAACGATCCTATCAGAGGAAAGAGTTACTGCTGCTAAAAAATCAGCAAATTCACTAATAAACTCTGAATATGGTCCAGGAGGACGATACACTGTTATCAGTAGAAACGAATGCTGAGTTTTGGAAGCAGGAGACGGACCTGCTACTTTAAGACTAAGAACTTCGAACGACTTAGTATCAAACCCTGAGTTCTGAGTTACACCTAGAACTAAATCATATATTGTGGCTACCCCACCACCACGACCGGACCTGCGTGGGTAACTATAATAGCTAAAGCCTGGGGGAGTGGATTCATTTAGAGCAATGTATTCGTCAGGTTTAACCCAGGTTTCACAGAGACATAGTGCAGTAAGCTGATTATCAGTAATAATTTCATTTACAATAACTGATTTAGGTGCTAGCGATCTTATATTTAGAAGCCCTATTTTAATACGGACGTTGCTAGTACTCTGAGAGACGGATACGTTTGTTTTAATTCTAATTAGATTGTTAAAACAGATTTTCTGATTATTCCGATTTCGCGTTACACGGGGGACAGACACAGTCTCAATCTTAGAAGGTTTAATTACACTGTTCTGAGAAAGTGACACAGAAATATTATTTCCAGTAGTGTAATCAGAAAAGTGGTAGGGTAAATAATTAGAGCAGTATTTCTCACTAAATGGACTATTATTAAGCCCACTAACCTGCCCGGTATGACTGAATACAGGCAGTCAGTCCCGGCGTAGCACCGCCTCAATGTTTCCAGAGAGGACGGTGGATCCCAGGGGACTGGGATGAAGCCCGTCGCGGTGGAAGAGGGACGGTCGCTCCCGAAAGCTCTCCCAGTTGTCCACGAAGTCCACGCCGATGGTAGGGCACCACTCCCGCAGCCAGCAGTGGAGTGCGTAGAGGCGGCTGAACTTCAGGCTCCCGCGGCGGTAGGTGGGCAGGGGTCCGGAGACGATGAGTAGTAAAGAGAGTAAAAGGTTCGGCCTCTTATCAGAATGTAACTGCTGCACCATTTAAGGTGGAACGGGACAAAGCTGACAAGAATGAGCAGCTGACTTCAGCGTGGCGACCTTTTAGTGTTTAACAGTTTCTCGTTGCAGGTTATACGTGTCAGGAAACCAGCTGGAGTGATTATAAACGCAAATAAGTCCATTAGTCTCTAAATTGTCAATGCTAGTCTTAAATCTCTCTCTCTGTTTTAGCTAGGCGAGAGTATCTGTGTTGCTATGGTGACCAGCAGTCTGCACGCTGATCTTCAGGGTTAAAAGGTGAATTTAGCAGTTCTACATTTAACTCCAGCGCAAGACCATTTATTGTTCAAACTATGTCTGGACGATCAGCAGAGCTTTATTTTACTGTAAAGAAGGATTATTTTATTTTTAACTGAAAATCTGATTCTGCTGTGGAGCCGCAACAGGGCAGGGAAAGAGCCGCGTAATTGTTACCGCTGCATAGCAACAACTGATTTGTTGAGGAACTACTTTTTTTGGCGGAAGGTTTAGTCAGTTTTAAAACATATTCCGAATGAATTTGTTCTATTGCTTAAATATATTTTTCTTTCTAACTTTGCTGGATGTTTATTTAACACTGAAGTTTGGTATCATATTTGTCATGTATTTAATATTTTACTCTAACACATTTTCTACAGAGAACCCACTTCTGGTTCCTCTGAAGAATTCACAAAAACAAAATTCCCACTTTTGCCGAGCAGAAACAGAGGATAGGGCTGAAACTTGGAGATGGATGAAGAAATGAAGAAAGCACAGAATGAAAGGAGTGGAAGAAAACAGAGAGCAGACTGAGTCAGAGAGGAAGCCACAGCTGTGGTTCCTTGCCAGAGCGAGTTCATCCTTCTTGTTTTTTAAAAATAATGAAGGCAGTTCAGTTCACTTTTTACACACAAGCGGTCCCACTTATAGAGGAATCCCACCAGTTTTTCCAAATCGCTGTGTAATTAAGTTGCTGAGAGTGGTTTGGTGTGAAATGCATCTTTGTGGAGAAACTTACAGATTCAGATTTCTTCACGGTGGTGGTGATGGGAACCAGGCATCGCCATGACTACAACACGAATATAGACATTTTATTTACTATCAAAACCAACCAGCGAACCTACACGTCTCTTCTAAGATGTAAAGTGGAATGTTGATGATGGTAAAACGGACGTATTATAAATAAATCTGGAAAAAAAAAAAGCTTTCTGTGGGGACTATTTTACCTTACAACACCCTGTATGTATCCCTTCGCCATGAGTAGATTCAAATGAACTGATTAAAATATATTCTAGACCAAAACCATCACAAACCGATCATAAAACGATGTCTTGGGCATCAAGCAGTGAAGTCATGACCATTTTATGCAGTAGCTTTCTATGAGGGAGCATTTAGGGTGGACGTCTGGTTCCTATCACCGACACTGAAGAGTTCTGACTCGATACGTTTCTCTTGAACAGAGCATTTCACACCAGACCACTCTGAAGGACTCTGAAGTTTACACCTTGAACGTTTAATTATGCTGATTTTTTTATTTTTTATTTTTTAAATTTGGTGGAGCTCTTATCTGCAAGGAACTGGGGTGGCTGCAGGATTTCACTCGGAACAAGCTGGAGCTCACCTGATTCCACTGGTTTAATCAGTTGGCCTCAGACTTCTGATCAGGTGAGCTGATTTACAGACAATGCACAGTATATAAAACACAGTATACAAGCAATATGGTGACAGCACAAGAACAGTGCTATACAGACAAAGTACATATTATTAACAGACAAAAATACACCCATTAAAACCCACAGAACCCATTCAAACTGGCTATTGGTTCCTGATAGTGTCCAGCAGTCACTAATGGCATTGTGTGTTTTCCTGAAGAACTGACATTAAAGTGTAAAGGGCTCTAATGGTTTAACTGGGACTGATTCCAGGTGCATTTGGTGGATCTAAAGGTGGCCTACAGGTCTCTAATGGCAACCATTAAGCCAAATCCCCTGGAAAGCAAATCATTATACTCCTAATGGTTCTAATAGTCTTTTTCCAGCGGAGGTATAGCTTTTATTATGGCCTTCTGGAGCTGTGTGTGTGTGTGTGTGTGTGTGTGTTCCTCCTCATTGTTTATACATTTATACTGGAGGGGCAAATGTTGGAAAGTCTGAGTGGAGCTGAAGAGACTGGCGCTCCTGTTCTGAAGCTGAGGGGGCGGGGCTTCCAGCAGCAACCGAAGAGAAAAAAGCCGTGTTTTTTAACACACCCGTATTCAAGCATAACACCCGCCCTCCTGCGCCAGGATTGAGTTCACAATACAAATACAGTACAAATACTACTATTAAGTAAGTAAGTAAGTAATCTCGGTGGGATACCTCTGCCCAATCACAGAACAGGAGGGCGGGGCTTATTAGAAACTCTTACAAGGTCTCCTTCTGGGTCACGGAGGGTGCTGGAGCCTATTCCAGCGGTCATTGGGCGGAAGGCAGGATACACCCTGGACAGATGGCCAGTCCATCGCAGGGCAGATGGACACATCCACTCTCACCCAGAGGCAATTTAGCATGTCCAACTTGCCTGACTGCATGTCTTTGGACTGTGGGAGGAAACCGGAGAAACCCACGCAGACACGGGGAGGACCCCGGTCACCCGACCGGGGAATCGAACCCAGGCTCTTTTTGCTGTGAGGTGACGGCGCTGCCCACCACGAAATTCTTAAAGCCAAATGTTAGGTTTTTGATTAATATTGTGTTAAGGAATAATTAAATGCCGGGGCTGCCTTTTTTAAAAGAAATGACTAGTCCTAAAAAGCAAACTTGCTAATAAACAAAGAAATAAATTAAATAAAACAAATAACCATAAATAAATAAATAAATTAATTAAAAATAATCTCGGTGGGATGTCACTGCCCAATCACAGCGCAGGGGGGCGGGGCTTGTTGTAAATACTTAAAGCCACATACTTTATTTCTCGCAAACGTTTTCATACGGAAGACTTTATAAACTCACCGCGCTGTATTCTTGTAAATAATAGCTAGACATAAAGAGCTAAATTGCAAAATAAATAAATAAAAAGCGGGATTTTACCACCCAATCACAGAGCAGGAGGGCGGGGCTTGTCGGAATTCGGGTGGACAATAAAAACCCTGGAGAAGTCAGTCAGAGCGGTTAGTGAGACGCGGAGAAGAAGCGAAACCCAGATGTTATTTTGCCTCAGCGTTTCGGACTCTTTGTTGTCCACCAAAACTTCTAACTTACTGTGGCTATAGCGACCGGGTAAGAAGAGGAGGGTCCAGTTTTCGCTGGACTGAGCCCTGGATATTCGAGTCTGGAGGTGGAGAGGATGAAAAACTAACGGAAATGTAGGCTTGTCCGCGCAGTCGAGCTAAGTCATGGTAAGTTCTGCCTGCACGACTCTTTGGGAAGAGGGGCTCCCAGCTCTCACTCAAAACCTTCTGGAGGTTGTTTTTAATGGGTGTGTAAGCTGCACGTCTTTTAGCTTTGCTTTCTGGTTGTTTTCACAAGAGAAAATACAGTTGAAATCAACTTCTCCTTTGAATTTTCCCGTTCCACCTTAAATGGTGCAGGAGTTAACGTTAATGTAACCGTTAATGAAATGTAACTGCTGCACCGTTTAAGGTGGAACGGGAAAGTTCGAACAGGACGCTGGCCAATAGAAAGCCAACTTCAGCCTTGTAGAAAATAACTAGTTTTGGTCTGGAGGGCAGACTGATAACGAGAATTAAAGGCATCTGATAGCCTGTCTGAGTCGGTTTCCTTCTCTTATCTCAGAAATGTCCTGTGGGGACATGGAGGGGGCTTTTATTTGAAGGCTGGACTCGGGGAATCCCCCCTGTCACTGGAGCAGATCAGAAAGGAGCTCTGCACTTCTGCAAGCTCCTGATGGAGAAAAGAGAAGTGGGGTTTATTAGAAGTTGATGACCTTCGATGTTTTTCAATCTTCAGATCGTCTCCACTGGGTCAACAGACTTTCACACAGGAATTGTGGTGGTATCAGGGGGGCTGTGGTGAAGCGAAAAATATCTAGAGAGCAAATCAATGGAATTTTTTTGCTCATTCTATTAAAGTAACACATGAAACGTAAGGACACCCGGGAAGCACACATTGCAAAAGAGGTAGAAACTGCCGAAATTACAGTAGTTCTCTGTAGTTAGTTCTCATTCTTGAGGAATAACAGGAATTTCTTGACTATCAGAGCTGTGGAATTGTGGGCCGATGCAGATTTCCAGTATTTTCATATGCATATCCACCAATGCGATACATAAACGTTTATAAAATGTAGAAATTGGGACTACATGTAAAGAATTTGCATTACAGTACATTTATTAAGGGTTACAAATGTGGTTAAATTAATAAGATACATTATTTAGCGCAAAAGGTTCTGCTCTCAAGTTTTGAATAATTTTAAATATCAGGTCGAAATCTTGGCCGAATCTGTGTAGTTCCACCAATTGTCAATAAATAATTATGTTCCAGCTCCAATATCATTGCGCATCCCTGTTAATTCAACCCAATGCGCCTTTATTCTAAACTGACAGTCAAGTGAGGGCCAAAAGACAAGGTAGGTTAATGGAGCAACTGAAAATGGAAGTAATCTGGGTTGAGAAAGAACGGGATTGTGCTGTGGGTACCAACCTTGCCATAACATTCCCAAAATTTGAGGAGTAACTTGCAGGAACGATGAAGGAACAGAGCAAAACAAACTGCTGTTCACTATTCATACAGACACAGTGTGCGGTTTCAATCGTTACCACCAAGGCTAAGAAGGAAAGAGTGAAAACGAAGAGACAAGGAGTTGCAGACTGTTGCGTCAACACAGACAAAATAAGCTCTTTATAATGGTGAAGCCAGTGATTGGTGTGTGTGGGACAGGGTGGAGCAGTTTGGCAAAGCGAGGGAGCGACATGGAGGGAGGGAGGGAGGAGTAGAGAGAGAGAGAGAGAGAGAGAGGGAGGCCTGCTTCAATTTGAGAGGCTTGGAGAGCCATGGTGGTGGTTTGGGTGATGCTGCATTTTCCACATTGGAAGTGAAGAGAGAGAGAAGGGAGGGAAGGAAAATGGAGAGAGTGAGAGATGATTCTCTTTCAGTTGGGTGAGGTGGGAGATGGGAAAACCCCCCACACACAAAGACAATAGGTGTCTGGACATTAATTCATGTGCATGGACATCCTCACGCACACACATACCGAATCGACTGGTGTTACATTACAGTTTGCAGAGAGTCTGAATGTTGAAAAAGTTTGCAGGATTTTAAAACAGCATTCCTCAAATTCACTTGCTTTTTCCAAGAAAAATGGACCTGAGGAACGAGGACAAGGGCACAGATTGACGCATCAAAGCTTAAATATTGTCGTCCAAAGGAAAACAAGCATTTCCAAAATGGTAATTTTATAGGAGACGGCTTTCACTGTAAGTTAATGTAAAGAGGTTGTATTCCGAGTGTTTCTGGAGCATTTCTATTGGTCCATTCATTATGGAATTTTACTCAATGTAAAGGAAAGCTGTCGTGTTCAGATGATATAGAAAAACTCAAAATCGGCAAAAATGTTTGTTTATCCTTGTTTTTCTTCGGACAGCGACGATATGCTTTCTTTTACAGCAGTCATTCCAGAGTCGGACAAGCTTCCCAGAGCGTTGGTAAAAGTTGCTACAATTTAGGGTGTGCTATAGGAATCAGCCCAGATTGGAATCAGCAGATTTTTGCTCCAACCATGCGATCGGCAGTTGGTCAGTTGATGAGGGACTAAGGCTGAACGATTTTGGCTAAATTTTGAGTTGCGATTTTTCTGACCAATATTGCGATTATGATTTTAATTGCAATTGTTTATAACTGAGGTATATATTGAGATGTGGGCCTTTTTTGGCTTAAAAAGACCAGCATATTGCTGCTGTTGGAGCAAAGCCTTACATCTCCAGAAAGGTCAAGGAAAAATATTCTTAACTTTTAATTGAAGTAAATGGAGAAATAATTTTCCAACTAATTTCAGACCATTTCTGTAATTTGACACGACGTACAGGACAGCTGCCTTTTTTGCCTTTTTCTTCTATATGGACCGATATTAGACCAGAATTGTGGGCCAGTGTATTTCATGTACATATATGGAGATGCGAATACATGAACATACTGATACATAAACAATGATAAATTTTAATTTTTAAAACTGGGATTAGATCTTCCTGGATTAGCATTATAGAGAAATGTAACACATACGTCTAATTAGCAGGCAGTGAAATAAATAAAACGCAGATATTTTAGCATAACAGCCCAGTGTTGCCTAAATCAGTCCACTGGGATTCCTGGACAGACCAGATTTTGTTCCAACCCAACTTGCAACACAGGGACAGAGCAAAAATCTGTTTATTTGATCTCAGGCCATTTCAGATCAGTTGGAAATCCTCACCTTGTAGTATAACCTGAGGTATTTAGTGCTCCTTCACTGTTTCAGGTGAGGATAAAGCCACTAGTGTTAAAGTCACTAGTTCAGGTCTAGAACAAAAAAAAAATTATTTGGTAATTTTGACTTTCAACTTGTCTTAAAGTTTTCTGTTATACTTCTGGACCAGGTGAAGATTTGAAGACACCCACACTACCACCTTGAATTCATTACTGTCTGTGGAAAGAGTTACATTCTTTCCACAGCTCTTCTTTAGGGCTGTATCAAATATTCAATAATTTCATAATGCATAACACTGCAATCCCCAGCATGCACTGCAACATAATGTGCATAAATAGTGTAATGTAGCCAAATATTTTATATATAAAATTTGATCTATTTAATTAGTTTATTTACTTGTTTGTTTATTGCTGTATTTTGCTGTTGGTGTTTGGTGTGTTTTGTATAAACAAAAGGTTATAGCAAAATCTGATAAAAACATAGGCGATCTCTGGCCCACTGATTTGTCACCGAACTGTTACCGAGCTTACTGTGTTATGCTAATTTAGACCTAGCTAGAGAGCTAACTAAATCTTCAAGGATTTATTAATTGTTTTAATATTTTACCAGATTGTATTAGTAGATTTATCATTTTTATTTGCCACCAGTATTATTGGTAATAATAGTAATCATACTACTACTACTACTACTACTAATAATAATAATAATAATAATAATAATAATAACAGTAGTAGTAGTAATAATAATGGTGGAAAATTAGTGTATTTATTGACATAGATTTAAGATTCAAGAGTTATTGTCATATGTACAGCAGAACAGGCAGTTACACTGTACAATGAAATTCTTACTTTGCTGTTCCTCCATTCACCAAAAATAATCTTAAGACAATAGAAGAAAAGAATAACTCTAAAAACAATAGTAAAAAAGGAAAAAAGTTCAAAGAAAATTAGTTACATGTGCGTATGTGCAAGTATGTAGAGCAGCTGTATATAAAGTGCATGTTGCAGGTAATAGATGTAAACAGTAAACAATAGTGTTTTGTGCAGTAATAGATGTAAACAGTAAACAATAGTGTTTTGTGCAGTAATAGATGTAAACAGTATTGTTCTAACAGCAGCAGTACAGTGCAGGTAAGGTTCGGTTGTTGAGTGCAAGGTTAAACCAGTTCAGAGTGGGAGGGGGGAAGAGGTAGTTAGTGAGGTGTTCACCAGCCTGATGGCCTGTGAATAGAAACTGTGGGTCAGTCTAGTTGTCCTGGACTTCACGCTGTAGTGAGGGAAAGGCTGCTCCTGAGATGGACTGGGCAGTTTTGATCGCACACTGGAGAGCCTTCCTGTCCTGAGCAGTGCAGTTTCCATACCAGACCGTGATGGAGCTGGTAAGAACACTCTCGATCGTGCTCCTGTAGAAGGTGCTGAGAAGTTTGTCTTGTATAAAATAGTGTCTTGGCTCTTGGCTTGGGCCGAAAATTTTAATCTTATTATAATAATAAGTAATAATTGTTGCCACTTAAAGCTGAGTTTCCATTTTATGCTGAGCTACTGTGCTGGACTGTGTTGTAGCTAATGGACACTAGCAAGCTTGGAATTGGTGACAGAGTTTGCTGCTGTGCTAATGTTAGTTTGTTTGCATGACAAAGAAAAACTGCTCTTAACGTAAATGTATTACCACTCTAAATTTATTCATTCTGGCAAAATGCATTTGTGAAGCTTTCGTTAGTTTGAATGGGATTTTTGGCGATGTTGTGTAAAACTTGTCCAACCTGTCAGCAGCTGCTATGAAAGAAGGCAGTTAGGTCAGCTGAGTTGGAGCCAGTATGCGTGAGGAAGCCTGAGCTTTCTCCCTCTTTGTTGTCATTCCTCCTCGATGCCTTTCTCTCGTGCACGCATCTGCTTTCTATCATAGTTTTCTCTCGCTGTCTTTCCGCTTCCACTGCTGGGCCAGGTCTCTCTCCTCTCTTCTGTGCTCTGTCTGTTTGGAGGAAGTCTCCAGACTCTTCCATCAGAAGCTGAAGGTTTTCAGGCTGGAGAGAAAGAGAGGAAGTTGAACGGAAGAACCACATGCCCATAGAAACCCCCTCTGCACACACGCCCTACTGGACAGAGTGTACCACACACACATACTGACCATCCTGCACATGATGTGTCTTTGCCCAGGAATGTAATATAATGTGAACGCAGAAAACACTATGCATGGTCCAATGTCTGGCCTCTTGTAATACAGGGAGTTCTTACAAGGTCGAGAAATCAAATGTATAGTACAAAGAGTGAAATTATAAAGTGGTAATCTTGCATTAATTTGTGCTGCTAGTGAATTCTGATTGCCCAGGACTTGGATAGGGCACATTCCAAACTGGGCTGGATTTCCTGATCAGATTGTGCCCATGAAGCACCAAATTGCATGCAGATAACTCTCTTGAACAAACTTTGGCAAAGTCTTGCACAAACTTGCACAAATCATCTCTCTATTAATGACACCAACAACAAAAATAGTAAGATTTGGTGTCATTTTCAATTTCTCAGCCTCTCCAGCCTGAAAAGCTACAGCTTCTGATGGACGAGTCTGTTGTTGATGTCTGCTGTATATATTGTTACGTTCACCCTAAACTATGAACATTTGGACGATCAGCCTGGTGTTGACACAATCATCTCTTTCATTAAATGCTAAACAAACAAAATTCTTTCCAAAGATCACGGTCAAACGCAGTTGCAGTGGTAGGATTGTCTTTTTATAAGTGGGTGCAACAAATTCGCAGGTGGGGCCGAATGTGAATTTCACTCAGGCAGGGAGAAGCATAAGAGGAAAGAGAAGTTTTACTGTGACAGTTGCTAAGCATCATTCAAAAACTGAAGAAACTTGAAAAACTATTGTACTTTTGGAAAAGTTTCCTGCCAGAGACTCGAGAAAAGTGGCTGAGCTAAAGCTTAAAGCAAAGGAAGTCTGTGCTTTTGTTTTGTTTAGCCTACAATTGCACATACTGTAACGTCAAGGAGCGATGAGGAGGCGGACGCATATCATTTTTTGAGGGCAAATCCAGAATCAGGGTTGAAACGGTCCTGGGTCAGAGAGCCAACACGGAAAGCAGGAGGGACAGACATATTAAACAGAAACACAGAAATCCAAGCAATACATACACCTCAAACAGCTCAAACAAATCAAACAATGCATTCAGCACAAACCATACAAAGACCAACAACCAGGAAAAACACAGGGCTTAAATACAAGAGGGCTACCACAGGTGGTAACAATCAGGGGCGGAGTCAGAAAACAAGGAGGGGCCGGACTGAGAAACAATCAAAACAAAGAAAGCACATGGACTAGACCAAAACAAAAAGCACATGGAAGACTGGGAGAGGCCAATCGTGACACATACTGAGACATGTTTACACTCATGGTGGTAAAATGGACAGAAAATGTTGTGGCTTCCAAGGTGGTTTGACTTTTGCTGAAAGAACAAAATTGCTCTTCTTAACATTTGGGTTGTGACCTCTGTTTTAGTGATTTCTGCCATTTATGCCTTCAACGTTGACGAGCTGGTTGATGATTTGGCCACGTTTGTGTTTGGATAACAACTATATGATGCTATATAGAAAACTCAATTATAGCATATAGCAAACACTAGTAAGGTTACCATTAACTCTGTTTACAAGGATGTCATTGTGCAGATGGGGACAGTGGGATAGATACTGGGGGCACAGGAGGCAATCATACGGGGGCCCATGGTGCAAGAGACCACCCAGAACTGACAGAAAAGTCCAGTATCTTATCAATATACCTCACCAGTTTGCTTGATAGCCTGATGTCTGTTTATCTCCATCCTATTCGTTCATATTTCACAGCCAGATTTTTCGGGAATCTGTGTAATCTTATTAGGCGAGTGGTTTGTCTGATGGCTAAATGTGACATAATGTGATCCAAACAGGCAGTCCACCTTAAACATCTACATGGAGTGGCAAGGCTTGAGAGCATCAACGTGCTTGACACAACAGTGAGTAAACAAGCAAATAACATTGTCATTATATAATTAGTTAGCCCCCTATAGTTTTGCAGAAGAAAGTTAATTGTAAAGTAATTATAAATGTCATTGATATTGGTGTTTATATGGGACAAATCAATGCTATTTTGATAAGCTGGGACACCCAAAATGTGACTGACCATTCAAGAGATGATCTGGTCTCCCAGTTCTGTATATACCACTGCACTTGGTCAGTGGAATGATTAGTTGTTTTGACCATTGAAAAGCTATTGTGGTAAATACCTCATGTGACAGCACATTGTCCAGCTCAGTGCACAAATGGCTGTTTACCATTCAACTTCAGTGCCAAATAAGCAGTGCCCATTCCATGCCTCGAACAGGAGAGTCATTTCCAGCACAAAGATGATTTCCAGTGTGTCAGAGGCCACAGGCCACTCTAGAACGCAGGAAACTGGCCTCAGCTTACGTGTCCTAGAAAATCAGTACAATGTAAAATTTAAGCTGACTATTGCAAGGCGAACGTGTTACTGAGGGGGTTTACATGCGCTCAATAATCTGATCATAATCTGATTTCTGAAGTTATCTGATCATTCAAATGGTCATGTAATCAGCACACTCTGATTTCTAGAAATCTGGGATTTTTTAGGCTGGATTTTTGCTCAAAAGTCAGATTTCTCAGTGCTTGTAAACTCTTTCCTTGATTTCTTTTGGATTTCTCACTGTGTGAATGTGCAAAAACAGACCACAGTACTAGAAATAAGCAAGAAGCGTCACCGCGAGACGCAACAAAACACTTTTGGAGCGACACTGAAACTGAATACATGCTTGAAGAAATGAAGGATTTAAATATTCTTCTTCTTTTAGATGATGTATGTCCATTTTTTCAGGTAAAGAGGTGCGATATTTATAAAAGAAAGTTGAAGTTTGAGTTTTACATTACGTTTACATCACATCTTCTTCTGTGAGTTCATTGGCTGATTGTAAAGCAGAAATCTGATGACTGTCTGACTCACGTAGACCTGGAGTTTCTCCATGATGTGATCACACGAGTGTATATAAACGCATTGGTCGGATTACTGACAAAATCTGAATCGGATTATTAAGTGCATGTTTTTGGTAAATACACTACAGTTAGTGTAGAAGGGATTTCGGGAAAAGGTAGCAAGAGTTTGTGGATGATGGTTTGGAGAAGGTAATGGAAAATCTGTGATGATCGCAGGTCAGATTTTGCCATTATATCCAAATGGAAGGCATCACAATGTCAGTGGACGTATTACGTAATGTCAAAGTAATAAAACAGGCCATGAGTCTGTGGTTATGTTTTGCAACTCTGTTGTCTGATGCCATCACTTGGCTTCCTCCACCATCTTCCTTTTCAGTGGTTCAGGTTCAGATTCTGGCTGTGTTCAATTCAGAGACGCTAATCCAAGTAAACTGCAGTTACACGGTGCTCTGCCTTCTTTTTAAGCTGCCTGGTTGAGTGCATAGCTTGGTTGTTTTCACTGCCACAGTGCTTGTAGTTGTGTGTCCACATACAAAAAGGCCTTTGTGCAGCAATTGAGTTATCAAGTGCCTAAAAAGACCAAAGGCATTTAAAATCAGACACAGGGCAAGCGTCACACTGCAGATTGCTATCTGAATGCTCGTCAAATCCCAACAAATCCTGCCATGTCAAGCTCCTAGAGCTATATCTGCAGTTGCAGAGGACTGACATGCCTCAGCTTTCTTTTTGTGAAATCCAGCTTCACTGTAAAAAATTATATTCATTTAGCGTGTTAAGGCTAATCTCCTTATTTGCATAAGAATGCATGTTTTGGATGCAACTGGCTTTGGTTTTTAGCTCTAAAAGCTTCATTCAGATTTAGTTTTTTTGTTTTTTTAGGCTTATGTGTCGTTTAAAGGGAATATTCCAGCTGATTTCAATCTAATCTGCCTTTGTATTGTATTGCTGATTCTTTCTGACAACAATTTAATTACATTTCTTAGCATTTAGAAAGGAACTGTTGGCACTGATGTCTTATAATAGAAACCAGTGGGCGATTGAGTTTTTCTAAAAGTAGCTTAGAAAATGACGCGTTACACTCTTAAAATATAGGGTGAAGGATGTGAGAGAGTGATTTACCTAAACTGTTCTTATGATGTTTTGTTCAACCTTCAAATACAGGTGTAGCACAGTTTGGTTACTTGACTTTTTCTGAGGTTTTCTGTGCAGGATCAGGCTGAGCCTTGAAGAACAACACTTCAACACACTGCCTTATTCAGTATTATTCAATATTATTCAATTATCTGATTCAACTCATCAGATAATTAGCCAGGCCTTCAAGAACTGAATTTGGAGCATTAGATGCAGGTAAAGGCTGATCTGCCCAGCACTTTGGCCTGGAAGGTCCCTAGTTTGTCATGCCTGCTCTACAGCAAGGGTTCTGAATCCCAGTTTTAGAGACCGTTTTTGTGGTTTCCCTACTCTACAAAACCAGACCCAGCCATTAGTTAATGAGTTGAATCCGGTGAGTTTGATAGGACAAAGCACAAAAACATCATAGTGTTGGGTCACCAGGACTGGGACTGGGGAATCTCTGCTAGGTCTTTACCAGGGGCGATAGTACGGTATGTTTGTAGGCTGTGATTTGGCACAGCTTGGGAGACTTTGGCAATTTGAGACTACAGTATCAGTCTTACCTCGAGGTGCAGTCAAGTGTGTCTCCTGCTGTTCCAGGTTGCTAGTTAGTTGTCCTCAGGTGCATTTATTTCTGAGAAGAAATAAGAGCATACCGACTGGAAATTACATATTTATATATGTAATTATATAATAGTAGTATATAATTGTGTGTGTGTGTGTGTGTGTGTATATATATATATATATATATATATATATATATATATATATATATATATATATATATATATATAACAAAGTATCAGAGAAACAGATGGACTATAGTCTGTAACTGTAAGTGCACCTATACGGTAAGTGGAGCTGATAAAATGGACAATGAGCGTAGAAACAAGGAGGTGGTCATAATGTTATGCCTTATTAGTGTTTTATGTTTTATTAAAAAAACCTAAAATGAAAAGATTGTATTCAATAGTGCAAAAATAATAATAAAACTAAAAGCCTGTTCCCCTACTTTTCTTACAAATTGTTGCAACATTTTCTTGAATTCTTAGACTGAAGCATTGGACGTAAGAGCAATGGTAATGGTTGATTAGCCATTTCTTACAGATCCAGCAGACAGATACATTTAAAACACTGGGGTGTTCATTTAAGTGGGGTTGAGCAATATGGCAGAAATGTAATATGACAGACATTTTATTGGCCATGATATTTAGTTTGTCTAATGTTTGTTAAAGTCCAGTTGAAGTAATTATGCTCTCTTTGTAGTAAAACCTACAGTTGTTCAGTGTTCTTTAACATATCCTTCATATTTCCTACCATTACCTTTAAGACACTTAGTGTTTGACCTCAGGTATATAAAAAGATTCTGGCTCTGTTGAAGCAAACTAGTTTCAATTCAGTCTGAGTTTCAGATGAAATGCAGTCTCACTTTGGGAAAGGCTAATTGATTGTTTAGTGTCTGGTTCTTCTCTTAGTGACATAACAGGGTTTCTGTGGAGCCACATGGCAGAGATGAGTAGTTTGGGTTTTCCTGTGACTGCATTAAAACAGGTAATCAGGCGCTGGGGCAGCATTTACGGTCATAAGAGGCGGTGGGTTCTGACCTCTACCTTCACAGATATGTTTCACGTAGATCATGCAACAGTAGAGAGACCTCATACTTAGGGGTGCAGTCTGGATGCAGTCAGCTGTACTGATTTTAGAGTGTTTGGCTCGTAGTCTTGCACGGTGTTATAGCATATAACACTATTGACAAAAGTATTGGGACACCTACACATTACACGTACAGGAGCTTTTATGATGTCCCATTCTAAAAAATCTATAGGCATTAATATTGAGCTGGCTCCACCATTGCATCTGTAACAGCTTCCATTCTTCTGGGAAGCTTCCAACATATTTCAGAGTGTGTCTCTGGGAGTTTTTGCCCCTTCGTCCAGAAGAGCATTTGTGAGGTCAGACACTGATGTTGGACGAGAGGGCCTGGCTTGCAGTCTCTGTTCTAGTTCATCCCAAATGTGTTTGATGGGGTTCATGTTAGGGATCTCTGAGGGACAGTCAAGTTCATACACACCAAACTCACCCAGCCAGGCCTTTATGGACCCTGCTTTGTGCACAGGGGTTCAGTCATGCTGGAGCTGAAAAGGTTCTTCCTAAAACTGTTCCCACAAAGTTGGGAGCATGAAACTGTCCAAAATGTCTTGGTCTGCTGTAGCATTAAGAGTTCCTTTCACTGGAACTAAGGGGTCTAGACCAACCCCTGAAAAACAGCCCCACACCATAATCCCCTCTCCACCAAACTTTACACTTGGTACAATGCAGTCAGGCAGGTAACATTCTCCTGGCATTCAACCCAGACTCATCAGCTCATTAGCTGCTCGCCCAGTTGCTGTCGTTCCTAAACGCTACCAAAAATGTAAATTATTTTGGTCAAAATAAGCTCAGCTCTTGTACAGTCAGCTTAATGTGTGTGTCCACTTGCTCTTTTTCTCTGGTGGGTGTTCCTAAGATAGTGTTTTTGATAAAGTGGGCTATAATTTAAAAAAATTACAGCTGTTGCAATTTGACAATTACACTCATGTAAATGGATTAAAAAAAGGGGTTAATCTTTCAGCCGTACAAACTAGCTGCCTTAGCAAGTAACCGATGAGCTCTGTGTGGTTTAAATTTTGTCTTGACTGTCAACAGTTCTGGATAAAAGCAGATTTTTCATTATATAAAACTTGATTGAGAGAAGAGAAAGAGAGCCATAGTTTCCGCTCTTGGCTATCAGAGGTCGTTTGGCATTCATGATGAAGACCAGTCTAAATCCAGCGTGGCGGCCACCTCCATTTGCATAAAAATGTAACCTGCTGAATTTTTTCACTGCACCACCAACCATCATGCACTGTGCAATGCGTCAGAGCCGTCCACTGAAATGAATAGGATGCCTATTGAGTTCATTTGATGCTCACAGTTCTGTTCTTTTGCAATTCATTAATTCCAGTTTTGTTACCAAATTAAAATAAGCCAAAGCGAATAACTGAAAACCAAACCAAAACGTTAAGGACACTGACTATTTCATTTATAGCTGTTGTCAACCGACTTCTACAGACAGGTTGCCCGGTTGGTCCATCGAGCTTGAAATGCAGTAATCATAAGTAAGAATGATATCTGGGGTAAACAAGCACTGTATGAATGAATGGCCAGCAAGTGAGAGCTGTAGAGTCACGCTGCTGCATTGCCATTCCATACAGAGAGTGTGTGTGTGTGTGTGTGTGTGTGTGTGTGTGTGTGTGTGTGTGTGTGAGTGTGTGTGTGTGTGTGTGTGTGTGTGCGTGTGACAGGCCTAATGTATCTGCACGTGGGCTAGTATTACTAGGATTTACCTACATGAATCTTGGTTAACCAAGGGGTAACATTCAGGATCTGTGCAATGCAAAGTTTGTGGAAGATATTTTGACATTCAAACAGTGAAGAAGACGAATTAGCAAACCAATTAAAAGAGGAAAAATGCACACCGAGACGTGCGTAACTAGCTTCCTCACAGCGAGTCACACACCACGGCTGGCTAAATAAACATCTAGTGCTGCAGCTGCTTTAAGAAATGCTGAGGTGCTCTCCGTGAATATATACAGTGATGTTTGTACTCTGGTTACTCTGGGTAGAGTGAACAGACTCTCACTACATCTCTGGGGCAGATTTCCACAGACGGGTCAAATTTCAGCCATTCTGCTTAAACTGCAATCTGACTTATTAGTCATGAGTGCTTGTGATGTTTTAATAAAGATATGATGTAGTTTTCCCCTCTCAGAACAGGTCAGTTGTCTGGGTAATTGGGTAATACCAATGTTTAGCGTTAATAAGGTTAATGAACCCATGTGCCCTGAGTTTCCTAATTGTAAATGATTAAAAACAAAGCATTTGGCAGCAGAGACATTATCATTATCAAATATACCCATAAAGTATCAGTAAAACCGGAAATGGGTTTAATATGGGATCTTAATGCCACAATATGCTGGTGTAGATTACGTTTCACCCAGCACTTCAAGGGTTTTTTAGTAAGGAAAATGGTTCTATGTAGAACGATGAACACTCAAAGAACCCCTTGATAATTAAAGGGCTCTTCAGATTGATAGAGTATGTGCTGAAGATGGTTCTATAGAGGTCCTTTTTGAAATAGATTGTATGTAGAACCAAAAAAGGGTTCTTCTACTGTTACGATGTCAAGCTTGTAACAATAAAAGAACCCTTTTAGTTACTATATGCAACGCTTTTCAACAAGGTGCTTTGAAGAACTACCTTCAGCACATTCCCCGTCATTCTGAAGAACCCTTTCAACATGATTTATCAGATGAATCTTTTAAGGGTTCTTTAATAAAGAAATTTGTTTCTGTATGGAATCCCGATCACCCAACGAATTCTTTTCGTGATTTAAAGGGCTCTTCAGGTTGATGGAGAATGTGCTGTAAATGGTTTTATAAAGGACCTTTTTGTCCTGGACGGTTCCCTAGTGCTGACAGCGCGTCCTGGTGTCCCAGAGGACACTCCAGTGCCGCCTGGTGTCCCAGAGGCCACCCCAGAGTCGACAGTGCCGCCAGGTGCTCCGGAGAGCACCCCAGAGCCTCTCACATCGACAGCACTGCCTAGTGTCCCGGAGAGCACCTCAGAGCTGCCCCGTGTTGACGGTGTCGCCAGGGGTCCCAGAGGATACTCCAGAACCACCTGAGTCGCCAGCACGGCCTGGCGTCCTGGACACCACTCACACTGGTGTGTTTGTGTGTGTCTCTGAACTGTTGTTGGGTTTCCTGGTTAATGTGCGTCAGCCTCTTCCCTGGCCAAGCCACTGTGTGTGTGTGTGTGTGTGTGTGTATATGTACACACACTGCTTCAAAAAATAAAGGGAACACTCAACACATCGTAGATCTGAATGAATGTGAACCAAAGTTGAATGTGCTGACAACAAGATCACACAAAAATCATCAATGGAAATCAAATTTATTAACCAATGGAGGCCTGGATTTGGAGTCACACACAAAATTTAAGTGGAAACACACGACAGGCTGATCCAACTTTGATGTAATGTCCTTAAAACAAGTCAAAATGAGGCTCAGTATTGTGTGTGGCCTCCACGTGCCTGTATGACCTCCCTACAACGCCTGGGCATGCTCCTGATGAGGTGGCGGATGGTCTGGGATCTCCTCCCAGACCTGGACTAAAGCATCCGCCAACTCCTGGACAGTCTGTGGTGCAACGTGGCGTTAGTGGATGGAGCGAGACATGATGTCCCAGATGTGCTCAATCGGATTCAGGTCTGAGGAACGGCCTGTCAAGTCTGGCATGATGCTAACACATTTTCATTAAAATATCAAATGTATAAACAAAATGAAATCAAATAATTAAAAAATAAATAAAGAAAAAGAAACACTGACAAGATGAGCCTATAATCTATAGTGCTCATTTTGGAAAAGTAAATCTGTTTGGCACAGTAACGCAGTCTGACCATAATTCTGATTGCAAATCTGCCAGACAAGACAGGCAAAAAAAAAAAAAAAAAAAAAAAAAGGTCTGAGGAACGGGCGGGCCAGTCCATAGCTTCAATGCCTTCATCTTATAGGAACTGCTGACACACTCCAGCCACATGAGGTCTAGCATTGTCCTGCATTAGGAGGAACCCAGGGCCAACCGCACCAGCATATGGTCTCACATAGTGGTCTGAGGATCTCATCTCGGTACCTAATGGCAGTCAGGCTACCTCTGGCGAGCACATGGAGGGCTGTGCGGCCCTCCAAAGAAATTCCACCCCACACCATTACTGACCCACTGCCAAACCGGTCATGCTGAAGGATGTTGCAGGCAGCAGATCGCTCTCCACGGCGTCTCCAGACTCTGTCACGTCTGTCACATGTGCTCAGTGTGAACCTCGTGAAGAGCACAGGGTGCCAGTGGCGAATTTGCCAATCCTGGTGTTCTCTGGCAAACGCCAAGCGTCCTGCATGGTGTTGGGCTGTGAGCACGACCCCAATCTGTGGACGTTGGGCCCTCATACCATCCTCATGGAGTCGGTTTCTAATCGTTTGTGGAGACACATGCACATTTGTGGCCTGCTGGAGGTCATTTTGCAGGGCTCTGGCAGTGCTCCTCCTGTTCCTCCTTGCACAAAGGCGGAGGTGGCGGTCCTGCTGCTGGGTTGTTGCCCTTCTACGGCCTCCTCCACGTCTCCTGGTGTACTGGCCTGTCTCCTGGTAGCGCCTCCAGCCTCTGGACACTACGCTGACAGACACAGCAAACTTTCTTGCCACAGCTCACATTGATGTGCCATCCTGGATGAGCTGCACTACCTGAGCCACTTGTGTGGGTTGTAGAGTCCGTCTCATGCTACCACGAGTGTGAAAGCACCACCAACATTCAAAAGTGACCAAAACATCAGCTAGAAAGCAGAAAGGTACTGAGAAGTGGTCTGTGGTCCCACCTGCAGAACCACTCCTTTATTGAGTGTGTCTTGCTGATTGCCAGTAATTTCCACCTGTTTTCTATTCCATTTGCACAACAGCTGTGAAATTGATTATCAATCAGTGTTGCTTCCTAAGTGGACAGTTTGATTTCACAGAAGTTTGATTTACTTGGAGTTATATTGTGTTGTTTGTTTTCCCTTTTTTTGAGCAGTGTGTGTGTGTGTGTGTGTGTGTGTATATATATATATATATATAATAATTTCCATCCATCCTCAACCGCTTATCCATGTTGTGGGGCCAGCAGCCTGTGTGTGTGTATGTATGTATGTATGTATATCTTTGCTGTCTGAACTGTTAAATATTATTTTACTTTATTTTATTAACTTTGTAGCTTCTGTTTCCTTTCTGTTTTCCCTTGTGGGTTGATCTCATTGCATTTTGTATGTCTTTCTTGGGTGTTGTCTGGGGGCTGTGGAGAGCGGTCCTTTGTCATGTAATGACCCGCAATGGTTAGCCTAATTCCCATCTGGTTATCTACATCTCCAAATCTAGGAGACTGTAAATTCCTGGGTGGGTCTCAACACCTCTAATTTAATTACAAAGGTAAAAGCAGCCAGCCATCAAGTAAGGGGGGCTTCAGGGTCGTTTAGACAAAGAGACAACTAGGGTGTGTTTTTACCAGAGTGACTAAGTTTGATGGTTGTGGAAGCTGGGTAGACTTGCTTTGTGGGAAGATGCACGTTCATGAAACTTCTTTTTCCTCGAGTCTCCACTCCGGTTTTCCTTCAAGAAACAAATGCTTGCCAACAGAACGAAACCATGTGTCTCCAAAATAGTAAATTTACAGGAGAAGGAAACCTATTTTACCTTTAATGTACGTCAATGGAATGGCCGTTTCTTTTTGTCCATTCTTCATGAAATTTGCTGTGTGTGTGTTTGTGTGTTTAAATAATTGAATTCCACTGTATATAAAGTGTTTGAACTGTGATGTGTAATAAATTTTAAGGCGTAACTCAGTCGCATTATGTAGCAATATGACAATTATACAGTGCTAGTATTTTGTCTGCGTCACTCATATTTGAGATGTAATAATTCACTGTATACTTTACTAAAGAATCATAATCACTCATCAGAGATTTCCGCCTCTATTCCTGTCCCTATTCCGGGAATTTGGGAAGTGGGTAAGGCAAAAAATGGAGAAGGACAAAGGAATGAAATGCTTGTACAGTGTGCCGTGTCCCTCTTCCTCTCTTAGTCCACATTTCACACTCCACTTTCTCTCCCCTTTCTCCTTCCCCTCTCTTCTCTCCCTGACCCCTCTGTCTCTCTTTTACTTTATTTCCCTACAACTTTCCCCTCTCCGTTTGTTTTTCTTTCCTCTCGTTCCCCTCTTCCCAGTCGTTTTTGGCCTTTCATAAAAACCCTGTTCCTGGCCTGTGTTCCTCAGTCATCACTCACTTTTTTCCACCTCCTCTTTTCCCTGCTGTTCTCTGGCTTTTTTGGACCGACCCACAAAGATACTTTTTGAGAAAATGTCTTACTGTAATTGTTGTCAGATGATATAGAGGGAGGTACAGGACACTAGAGAGAGGGAGAGAGCGAGGGAGAGAGAGAACTGAAGAGATGAAAGGGGAAGTATGGGGAGGGAGTGGAGAGAAGCAGAAATATCGAAAGTGGGAAAAGGCTGAAAATGTGGCAGGCTGCTATGACAACACTGCTGCAGTAAAGTAAACAGAGAGCATGTGTACGGCTTTATGCAGAAATCTATCCGTCCGTTTTTCCTTCCTTCCACATACTTCTTTATTTCACTCGAGGGATGGAGTTTACAGGCCTGTGTGAACGTGTGTGTGGGCGTTCGTTTTTGTGCGTTTTCAGGTCAAAACTGTTCCGACTTCTGTGAGAAACTTGCACAGTTAAAAATTACGTTCTTGTAGAGTTCTTTAGTGAAGGAATTGGTTCTGTATAGAACCATGAACACACAAAGATTCCTTTGCATGATTAAAGGGCTCTCTGCATGGTGAAGTGGTTCTTCTCTGATGAGGAATGTGTAATATATGGTTCGATATAACACCAAAATTGGTTCTTCTATTGTAACAAGCTTGACATCATAACAGAAGAACAACCCTTCTGCCCACCTTTTCAAAAAGATTCTGTATAGAACCATCCACAGCACTTTCTCAATCAGTCTGAAGATCTTTCACCATGCAGAGAGTCCTTTAGTCATAAAAAGGATCTTTGGATGTTCATGGTTCTATATAGAACAGTTTTCTGTACTAAAGAAGACTTGAAGAGCCATCACTTTTAAGTGTATATTATAGGCCTAAAAATAGTTTAATAATAAAATGGCTAAATGTTTTGAGTTTTTTGGCTCCTGCAGAGCTAGGCGATGTAGCCAAAAATGTTATCACGATACACAAAATCATATTGTTTGATATTGATACATATCACGATAATTACTGTTATCATTTTATCACCCAGCCCTAGTTTAGGGCTAACGTTTAAAAATTGTCATTATATACACAGTTTTACACATATGTAACATTGTCGCTGTCCAAATATAATTTTTACATTTTATATACAATACCAGTCAATGGTTTTTATATATTTTTATTATGTTCTAGATTGCAGATTAATATTGAAGGCATCACAACTATGAAGGACCACAGTTCTATACAGAACTATAAAGCTGTGTACCAGCCTTACACACCGCACAGCTGACAGCCTCAAACACATTAAGAAGACACATTTCACAGATTAACTCTTGACAAGGCACCCCTGTTAACTGAAGACCACTCCAGGGGACCTCATGAAGCTGATTTAAAGAATCTAAAGTATAAAACATTCTGGTTTGCTACAGAATTCCATATGTGTTCCTTCATAGTTTTGATGTCTTCAGTATTGTTTCTACAATGTAGAAAATAATAAAAATAAAGAAAAAACATTGGATGAAAAGGTGACTGGTACTGTGCGTACAACTAAAAAAAATCACATTTTTCAGTTTTTACTGTGTCTACTTTTTGCTTGCTTTCAGGCTATTCAAAGAACTGGAGGGATCTTATTCTACGCCTCTAAAGTTCAGTCTTAGAAGTTGGTTGGTCATTTTCTACAGTGTGGCATTGAGGTCTGGACTCTGCTCAGTCCATCGTTCGGCTTCTTTGTTTGATGTGTCCGTCTCCTTTTCTCAGTGAGGTTCTTCTTCACAAGCTACACATCCTTTCAGACTCATAGCCCAGAGTCGTCTCCTCACAGTGGAGAGATGAAGAGAAACACCTGTGGATGTTTTCAGATCTGAAGCTGCTTGATTTTCTCCTCTCTCTCAAAGAAGAAAGCTTGAAGTGCTGTTTATCTGATGGGGGCAGTTTCAGTGTCTACCAGGTGTTCCGGGTGGTTGTTAGGAGTGTCGTTTTCTCTGGAGCTTTAAATACATTCTGAACTCCGGTTTTGAAAAGTCCTGTTTGTCCACAATTGTTAATATATTTCGTTATTGAGGCTTCTGTCATTTTTTGTTTCCTGTATGAACATTAAAGAATAAAAAAAAGGATAAATTAAATACTGATAGATTTGGCATTTATACTTGATGTTGGAGGCTTTTGTGTAATTTTTTTGTTAAAAGTGTTTCCTGATTTTATTTCTGATGCTGAAATCTTTGCACTTAATTGCCACTTTGACTGTAAATGGAATACATTTAAAGGGTGGTCTCTGACTTTTATAGACTATTGCACTGCTGTATGCGTACATAAAGCATTTGGAACATATTGTTACTTTTAGGTACTTGCATGTATATTTAAGACACATGGTACTTGTTATCTGTTGTGACGTGGTCTTTTTTGTACGTATGAGTTTTAAGGTGGGAGTTTACAGGTCAGCATAACTGTTGAAAAGGTCAGAACACCCGTTTGGCCTGCAGGAAGTTTTTAACAGTCCCTGGAAAACACAACAGGAAACTGTGTCTGTGTATCTGAGAGGAACAAGCTGCCAGCATTTCACCAGCAAATTCTTTCTCTCTCTCACTCACTCTCTAGCTCTCTGCTCTCCATGTGAACGATTTCCATTAGTATAATATTTATGTTATGTTTCTGCTCTGAGGCTCTATAAACTCCAGTCTGTCTGTATATATGACGTGTTTCTCTCTCTCTCTCTCTCTCTCGCTCTCTCTCTCTCTCTCTCTCTCTCTCTCTCTCAGGGTTCGGAGGCGGTGGAGGACTGTGTACAGGGGGCGCTGTCCTCCCTCTATCCCCCATTTGAGAGCACTGCCCCCCCTCTGCTCTCCCAGGTCAGTGTCCTCTGTGTCCCTCATAGCTAAACAGCTAAACAGCCTGTACATATGCAGATGGTGTGGTAAACCCTGCTCTGTTCATGGCTCACTAAAAACACTATCAAATTTTTATATGGTGGCATATTAAAATCTCGTTTTACTGCTCGTTTTTGCACCCAGGGAATGCTGGCATGGCCAGTTGAATGAACGAGCGAAAAAAGGGACAGATGACAGACAGGCAGATGAACAAGCTTGATAGACCAGTTGTGCTTGCCAGGTTAACTTTCTCTTGGTGGTTAACTTTCTCTTGGTGGTTAGCTTACGCTCTGTAATCTTGTTTGACTAAAAACACAGAGAAACCAGAGGGGACTACTGACAGGATCAAAAGAAACTACCTCAGTTGGAGGAGTTTAAGTACTTTGGGGTCTTGTTCACGAGTGATGGAAGAGGGACTGTGAGATTGGCCGGAGGCTGGGACAGGAGGCAGCAGCAATGCGGTCACTGTACCAGACTGTAGTGTTGAAGAAGGAGCTGAGCTGTAAGGCAAAGCTCCCTGTTTACTCGGTCTACATGAGTCTCACCTGTCGTCATGAGCTGTGGGTAATGACCAAAAGAATGAGATCAAGGATACAAGCGGTGGAAATGAGCTTTCTTCACAGGGTGGCGGTGGAGAACTCATCGGGAGCAGCTCAAAGTAGAGCCGCAACTCCTCCACATTGAGAGGAGCCAGTTGAGGTGGTTCGGGCATGAGATAAGGATGCCACCTGGACGCCTCCCGGTGGGGGTTTAACAGGCATGGCCTACTGGGACGGGATCCACTGGGTCGTCCTAGGACTCGCTGGAGGGATTATATCTCCAAGTTGGCCTGGGAGCGGCTCAGTGTCTCCCAGAAGGACCTTGAGGAAATTGCAGGGGACATGGTCGCCAGGGATTCTCTGCTTTCCAGATCTGATTGATTAGTTAAAGATGTTGATGATGATGATGATGATGATGATGATGATGATGATGATGACTTCTATCACAAAAGAATAGCTCAGCCAGTTTGCATTGAATCCCCTGTAGTTACTTAAAAAGAAGCCTGAGATTTTAAGAGGGTAAAGCTTTGTGTGCAAGACGAACCACGTCAGCCTTGTGACTGGTGAGGACACTCCTTAAGTTTTGAGTTTTGGTGAAACACACTGGCCATTTGCTGGAGACTAGAAATATTTCTGTACTGATGGTTCACTTTTGCCTTGGCAAATGACTCATATCAGTCTTTAATGTGAATAAACCTGTGCCCTGAAATGACCTAAAATGCTGCATGAATGATCCACTTTCATCAACAACAACAGCGAGCGAATGAGCAGCACAAGCCTTCGTCATAAAGATCCTCAGCTCATGACAGCTCTCAGCTGTTCGTGATTAGGGAAGCAGGTGAAGGAAGGCCAGATGATTGCGCTTTTGCAGAAAGTGCAACTTCGCCGCAGCTGTCGCTCTGGGTGGAGAGTGGCAGTTACAAGGCTTTTTGCCATCACGTCCAGCGTGATTTCAAAATTGAGAAAAGGGAGTTTGCTTTACATGGTTACCAAATAAGTGAACGCACTGCATGTTTTTCAAGCTGTCATTCAATAAATGTTAAATCAACAATTGATAAATGTTAAACAGTGCTGCTAACTAGGAGAGAGGAGCTGGCATTAGCCTCACTAGTACGCTAACAGCTCTGCCCACTAGAAATGTTCCATTTTGGCTAACTAAAGCACTTACACTAATTTTGATGATTAAAAATAATGATTCAAATCTGAGAGAGTACAGTCGAGCAACAGAAGTTAGGATGATAGGAAATGATAGGAAAATTTTTACCATTACTTTGATTAAGCAGAACATAAGAGCTTACCCATCCGAATTGCGCTCTGAATGACCTTTCATGCTTGTTCAGAAAAAGAACTCAGCGCATCCAAGAACTAGAATTACTCAGTTTCTACACGCTGATGCATTTTACTCTACACAGTGTGGAAATGCTATAATTCTAATAGTGAAAGATTTAAACAAGTTCAAGAGGCCAGATTCTCAGGGAGGATGCTTGGTTCTATAGGGTTAAAGCAAAAGACTGGATTTAGCCACACGTGTAAAATCAATAAGTAAATAAGTGAAAAGTTTCTTTTACTGTGAACTTTCCACTACTGTAGAAAAAGTGTATTGATACTATTTTCTTCAGTCACATTAATTAAAAAAAATATTAGTTGTACAAAAATCTTCAAAGTGTATCAGATTGTGGTGAAATTTGAGACTTTTTGAGTTAATAGGTGGGCCTTATGTGGCTCTTGCGGTTGAATTGGTGAGGTTTTATTTTCTCTCTCTCTCTCTTTCTGTCTGTCTCACCTTTGTCTCTTTCTGTCTCTTTCTGTCTCTTCAGGTCTTCTCAGTTTTGGAGTCCACGTACCAGCATGACAGTTTGAGGTATTTGCTGGATTTCTTCATCCCGGCCAAACATCTACTGCACCGACTACAGCAGCATGCCTGTGTAAGTGCTCACACAGTTACTTTCTTGCACAAAACTCACTCGTTCACAAAGTTAATCTCCATAGCAAAGCCTTTTCACAGATTTACTCCTGTTACTCACCTGCTTATTAACTCTACAACCACTCAAGGCACTGTTAAACTGATTAAACTATACACTTGATCATCTAACGATCACCTGGATTCTTAAGATTTATTGTTTTATTATTTTCTATTGTGTTATGAAAGTGTTTCTCAACACGCCTGATTCAGATCATCTAATGCTTCTGATTTCACTAATTGACAAGCACTTGAAGGTTTAAGGTTAAATGTGTGTAGAATGGGGAACATACTGAGCACCATGTGGCAGTGGTGCTAGAGGACCAGAGTTGGGTATTCTGTTCTATTCTAAACAAAACTAAAACTTTAGATCTCATAGTTTTCGCTGGCAAAGCAATCTGTTTGACTTTGTCTTTATTTGAAAGCCTAGATTTCTACAATTCCCCACTGATTTAGAGCAGGGTTCATCTGTTGACCATTAGAAAGCATATAGACCCACAGAAAATGGTTAAAAATATTCTATGAGTGTCATTACAGAAAGATTTCATCTTTAAAAAGTGAAAACTAGAAAATATAAAAGAAATAAATTTTGTGTTTATAGCTTTAGCTCTACCCAGTGAGACCCAGTCAAGAACGAGACCGACCTGATTAAGATTTGCAGAATATGTTGAAAGGGAAAAAAGAATTGAAGTACATAAATTATGAAAAATAAAAACAGTCCTGACCTAAAAAAAAGTCTTATTTCAGCTCTTCATTATAATGTTTGGAAGCTAATGAAAGTAAGGTGCAGATATTTCTGTCTCTTCTTATTCTTAACCTCAGGCTATTCAGAATACGTGTTCATTAATTGGACACTGAATGAGGAGAGCACTGTGCCACATGTAACACTGAACAAAATATTAGCACAGATGTTTGTTTTATATCAGAAATCAAGTGGAATGGTGACAAATTAAGCTTCTGTAACCCAGTTTTTACACCAGTCAATTGTGAGTGAATGAGTGAGGGGTTGGGGGAGGCAAAAAACAAAGTTGCAAGCCCTATAAGGACCACTGGCTCTCCCCTCAGTATACACAAGAGGGTTCCTTGCAGCCCAGTTGTGGCTGATAGGAAACCCTGCTGCTTTAGAGTTTGAGGGGTTAAACAGAAATACACAAAGGTACAAAGGCACTCGTGTTTACATATGCATCTTTCTACCGAACTGGTTCAAAGTAAGAGCTCAAAACACATTTAGGACTTTTAACTGACTTGGACTTGAGACTAAAATAAGGCTACATTTACACAGCAGGTAAAAGTAGCCTGAATCTGATTTTCTCACAAAATCAGATTTTTTTGTTTGGCTGTTTGCATGGTCTTGTGATCTGTATGCGACATCAGTTTGAACAGATCGGACTCCTGAACCGACTCACATCAGCAAAAGAACAGCGCTTCACGAGGCTCATCCAGAAGTAAACAGTCATGATGGCCAGTGAGCGCCTGTCACTCCTGGAGCTGTTTAGTTTCGTCTTCACCAGCATCACAGGAGAAATTATGACGTTCCAGTGGTTGACAGTTTGGCTCATCCCCCACAGTGTGGTCGAGTTTGCCGTGAAAAGGACACATTATTCGGTCACTTCTTTGGTTTGTGTCCTCGGATTGTTTAAACTGTTCTCTGGCGCTGCAGCCTCAGGCTCCTCCGGTCACACTCAGCCGCTTCGTTCGAAACCTCTTCAAACTCGGAGCGGCTGCGATGAGTCTCTTCTATTTTTTTGGTACAATAACATCAGCCTAAATAAAAGCCTCAGCAGCGCGAAATTATGAAGAATGTCGAGTTGTACTGACATAAAAGTTGCATGAATTCTGATCTGGCTGTTCAGACTGAGTCACGTTGCTGCAGATCGGATACGGATCGGATTTCAGTACCACACATGAAAGCGTCTCAAAATCAGAATTGAAAATGTCATATTCAACGCATTTTTTTGTGCATATGAGGGAAAAGTTCAGACTTTTACTTGCTGTGTAAATGTAGCCCAAATAAGACACCTTAATTATGTTTATTCTGTTAAAAAAGATGATTTATTGGTGACAAAATAATCATAACACTATATGAATAGCAAACAAAGCTTTGAACAGTTGCACACACATGAAATCATAATATTTTTATTAAAACACAAAAAAGTACTTTATGCCCATGAGGGACAGGGATGCAGTCTCACTTCTAGCTCTAAAATGCAGGGGTGTGGCTAAAACAAAAATAATACTCATGATGAATCAATTTTTTTTCAACTTAGAAAAATCGAAAAGCAACATTGACAAAACTATGAAAACATTTTAAAGTCTAAATTTAGGGGTTAGGGTTTCAGGACCGACATCTCCCAATAGAAAGTACCCTAAAATTTATATTTCTGTATGTTTAGCTTATTACTATCTCAATCACCTTGAGTTTAAAAAGATTGTAATGTAATGTTTAACTAATTTAGTAGAATGATCCTTGTATGCATGTTGTTTCCCAGGCCTTCATATGGACACATACAAACACTTACAGTGCTATTCTGTGCTTCTCATTCATTCCTACAATACAACTCTTTCACACACTTTCTCTCTTATATAAACACTCGCACTCTGTTTCAGCCCGCTCTGTTTTCATTGTCGCTGTGAGGAACTGGCTGGGACTGTGCTCTGAGTCACGACTATAATTCTTACCATATGTGTGTGAGAGAGAGAGGGAGAAAAAGAGGGAGGGAGAAAAGGGGGCTTGGCTACTACTCGTGGGAGAAAGAAGGGAAGAAAGGGAATGAGAGAGGGAGAGAAGTCTGGGGTTATAGAGGATTGATTGAGAAACGGGGAGGGATAGAGTACATAGGGCACATTGAGAAAGAAGAACAGAGGCTGTGGAAGACGGAAAGTGGAATGGAGGGAACGAGGGAGTGTTTCAGTGACAAAAACGGAGGGGCATGCGCCAGACATGGGGGGAATTTACTAGACGGGGTCCAATAAAATGATTAAAGAAGTGGAAAGTCTATATTTGCACTGAAGATATTTTCGTATCTCACTAAATGACTGACTCCAAACGAGTGGAGAAGGAGGTACAGAGGTGGAATGAAAGTGGAGCTCTGTGGATCCATAATATGATTTAGTCTTGTGAGCTGTTTGAACTGATGGAGAGAGAAAGAAGGGGGCGGGGAGGGAACATGTCATTGGATAATTGGACTTGAGCGATTGCAAACAGCACAGCAGAGATTATAGGAGCTCAGAACGAGACTGAGGTAAGAAAAATCTCTCTTTAAGAATGCAAACAGGAAAGAAAAAGGGGGAACATTGTTCAGACTGGAGTTGTGGGACCCCTTTAGGTTTGCACTGGAGCTACAAGGCTAATTAAAAGGTAATGGAAACTTATGTTTAACAATTAGCACCAGGCACACTTGAATCAAACCGTGCTATTACTTAAACTCAGACTTGCTTATGTGGGATAGTGCTGTCTATAAAGTGGAGTGCCTTGTCCCTTGCTTAGCTGATTTCTTCAGTGTAATTCATGAAAAAAACACAAAAGTAAGTCTGTTTGAGATGACAGTCAGCAAAGCTGTGTGTCTGTAACATCTAACGTCGCGTTTATACTGCTCTGGCATTTCAGTGCACTACAATGTGTGCCTTACTTTTTCAATGAGAAGTGTCAGTCCCTTCAGATGCGGCTAGACAGTGCATGATGGGCCTTTAACTTTGGGGGGATGCGATGCCTTGAAACATTAGAAAACAATAGATGGGCTTGTAAATCAACAATGTAATTTTGTTACAGTACAGTTTCTCCCTCTCTTTCTTTCAGTCTCAGTATTTGGGCTGTCTGTTCCTGCATTCTGGTTGGCCGCTGTGCTTGGGGGAGAAGGTGGTGGTTCAGCTCTCTACTCTTGACTGGAGGCTCTTGCGCAGTACTGACTTCTACCTGCAGGTGGTGCCATTCTCCACACGTTGTCCCCGCCTGGCCCTTAAGTGCTTGGCACCAGGTGGCCGCAACGTTCAGGAGGTCCTGGTGCCTGAGTCACAGCACCCCCTAGTGTTCACTGCTGAGTGGCTGCACTGCATCAACAAGGAGCGGGGGTGCAAAAGGGAAGGTGAGGACATAAGTAAATGGGACAAGCTTTCCCAGAAACATAGATTAAGATGAAAAGAATCTTCAGTAATGCTATTTTAGGCATGTGAGATGTAAGGGTAAAAGAACTAAATAAGTAATAGTGGCCAGGGTTACAAATAAAGATTTAAAAAGTTGCAGGAATGCTTTGTTAAACATACACAATATTCAACAAACAGTTGACCTATCTTTTCCAAAGTTCATTTCTGCTAGTGTTCTTATCTCTGTTATATTATCTGTGATCTTTCTTACCAGGAGGTGGCTGTTTAGATACCTGCCTAGTGAGTACCTGTGACGGCGTGGTGCGTATTCCTTGGGACGAGGTGGTATACCCGAAATTGCTTCACAATCCATCTGACCCTTTATCAAGCCTGGAGCATCCCTCTGCGGACTCCCCTGCACCCGACTACCTCTCACCAAATACAGGGGGTCTGGGGTTGGGCTGGGGCTCTTCCTCAGGAGAGGCCGATTCCTGGTCCTGGGACGAAGAGGACGACTTGCCTCCAGACGGGGGCGAGGCGGAGACTGAGTCTGCTTTGGGGCGTCTGAGGCAAGATCAGCTGGCTGCCAACGGCTCCGGGGATTACGTGGAGCTCCTGGAGCCCCGAGGAGGTCCTGACGGCGGTGCTGATCCCAAGCAGCGCTACCTGGAGATGCACGGGATCTGCAAGACCAAAACACTTCCACTGTGCAGGAGGAGCAAGGCCATCCGGTTGCGGAAAGGAAAGGCCTGGGGATATGGTAGGAGTGATGCTGCTGGTAGGACTGGAAGCTTAGGAAGGAGGGACAGCAATAACAGTGGGGGCAGGACTGGAAGCTTGGGGAGGAGGGACAGTGGAAAGGAAAGTGGGGGTACTCGCAGGGATTGTGCCAATCCTAGGCCCCTGCCTCAAGTCATTGATCTGGCTCGAGAGCGGCGGCCGTGCCCTCCATGCCTCCAGGACTCAGATGAAGGCGGTACGGATCCAGTAGGTCTGGAAAGCAGGGGACTTTATTTGAAGGGTCCAGTCAAGGAGAGGAGGCCTGGGGTGGGGAAGGAGAGGGAGGGAGCTGGAAGCACATTGCCCTGGGAGGAGAGTCACAAGGGGAAGGTTTCCAATAGTAGACGGAGCTCTGGAGTTGAGGACATCAATAAAGCTGACTTTCACACAGCAGGTAACGTTGGAGTGGACCAATCAGATCAAGATCAGGGAATCCACTCAGACTCTGTTTTCAAGGATGGTGGAGATAAAGCTTCAGCAGAATCTGCCAATGCAGGGACCCAAAAGACTGACACGCTAGCTTCAGATTCTAGGAGACTGTTGACTAACGGATCTGAAATAAAGTTAAACCCACTTAAAGATGCCTCTTGTTACAGGGAGTCAAACTCCTCTACCAAACTCCACAGCACAACCAAAGAAACTGGAAACTCCAAAGATGAAACAAGATGTTGTAATGAACACACAAAGCCAGAAGGAAATCTTTCTCAACCTGGTACTGACAGCACCTCTGTTGAAAGGCATGCTGGAAAGTCAGAGGAGCGTGTGTGTCCCAGGGGAAAGGAAGTTAAAGTAGCTGGATTTCGAGCACCCAGGTATACCATCTCCAGAGATGGGTAGAGTGGTTGAATATATATTCACGTTAAAATATCTTAAAACAAACTGAATTAAAAGTAAAACCAGTGAATCAGAGGAAGAATGTAAAACAATATTAGCTTTGGTTCAACTGAACTGTACTGAGTTGAGTTTACATCACGGCTCATTTGGCATCTGCTGAAATCTAAAATACTCAAAGAGTTGCTTGAGTGATGCCAAAGAACCAGCTTTGATTCCCTAAAAAACAATGTTTGATAAAGGGACTTGTAAATGTGAGAAACCTTTTGATGGTTTGAAGAACCGTCACATAATATAAAGATTGTATACCATTTTTAGAGTTCTTCCTAGTACCTTTACATTATGAAGAGGTTCTTGCAAAAATGGGTCTCAAAAGAACATTGAATGTTTTTAGGGAACCAAAAGTGGTTCTTCTATAGCATCACTCAAAGTAACCCCTTTGGCACATTTATTTTTAAGAGCGAGGACAATTAGTCAATGATTCGTTACTACATAAACACACATCCCCGAGGAGTGTGACCATGTCAGTGACATTGTGTAAGTGATGCCATTACCAGGTAACGTCTGTGGCATTCAAATGCATATATTAAAACTAATATCGACATTTATAAAATACTGTCTGGTAAACATCAGTGTAACTTGGAAACAGTGGAACCAGGTTCTGTGGTGCAATGATGAAAAACAACTTTTTGGGAACAAAAAACAAAAAATGGGGAAGGGGGAAAAAAAAAAAAGAGTTCCCAGGGTGAAATATGGTGCTGGGTCTGATGGGGTGGGGCTGTTTTTGTCTCAAAGGACCTGAAAATCTCATGAGGATGCATGGCAACATGAAATTCCCTCAAATTCCATGAGCCTTTAGATAAAAATCTGGCTTTCCTCCAAGAGGCTATCATTTCTATGCAAGAATGAGCTTAGATCCCTTTATAGATGTACGTTTCACCTCGCTGCCAACATTTAAAGACAAGGTTCACTGCTGAAGCACTAATAATTATGATGCATATGTTTTTAATGTGAATTGAAACTCATTAATAACAAAGGCCATTACTTGTGGTAGTTACTGTATATCCACTATTGTAACTCATTGATGACATTTGTTTTTGTGTTTTTGTGTTGTTTGATTTTTTGCAAAACTAAATAAACAGTCAGGATAGTTTATTTCGTTACTGTCAGTAATCTAGCCTTGGATAATTAGCTAATGATTTCATTCTTTCACTTACAGGAGGAAGAGGAAGGGTAAAGGAAAAGGAAAGGGTAAATCTGGTAGTCGTATCAACCATAAAAGCAAGGGAGACTCCAGTCCTTCAAAAGCCCAGAGCAAAACTAGCCAAGTGGCCACCACATCAGACCCAACAGCTGAGTCATCCCTTTCTAAGGATACTCATTCAGAGGAGGCCAGTAAGCTGGATCAAGAGACTGTGTTAACTAATGGCAAAGAAGCAGAGCCTGAGTCTACTGACAAAAGTGGAGGTTTGTTAAAACTACACAATGATAACTGAAGTGTCCTGTATTTTAGACCTGATTTTTCAGGATAATGCAATACAGATTTTGTTCATTTCTCACTAGAAAAACTGGAAGGTCAACCAGAAAGCCTCAAAGATGGTGAAAGTCTACCAGGCACATCTTTACCTGACCACTCTACAGAAGAAGAGGGGACATCAGTAACTTCTGACCAGTCCAAAGGACAGTCTTCTACTAAAGCTTCACCTTTGCTTAGAGATTTAGATGTAGATCTCCTCCAATCAGGAAAGTTCATACTGACAGGTATGTGCATTTACCTAGTTTAATTTTCAGCTTGCAGACTTTGAGTCTTTTAAACTCTGTGTGTTTATCTATATAAAGGTACTGTGGACAGACTTGGACGAGGACTGGTTATCACAGAAACACACGCCCCTGTGGAGGCTCACCATGTCAATGACATTGTGCAGCTGTTGTCCTGTTATTACATCATTACCAGGTAACTTCTGTTGGATTGAAATGTCTCAGTAACAGGCTGCATGACGCCTGTATATGCTTGTTATTACAACGGACGTACATTTAAATAAACACTTACTAAATGTATGTTTGAACAGGCATTGTCTTCCAAAGGTTGCTTTTGCCAGCTATGATGTCAGGTAGAGATAATGTCTATGTATCATAATTTTTTTTTTCAGATTTTTTTTCCATTGCGTTCACCACAAAGGGCTAGACCTCACAAACTCACAGTGTGGCAGAACAAATTGCAAAGTGCTTTAAAATCACCTGTTCTCTGTTGCCTCACTCATGACCGAGTTCCAGACTGCCATCTAGGTTTGGCAGTTGCCCATAGAAGCTACCTATGGAATGCATAGTACCAACAGTAAAGTTTGGTGGAGGAGGTATAATGGGCTGAGGCTGTTTTTCAGGGATTGGGCCCCTTAGTTCCAGTGAAGGGTGATGTTAATGCTACAGCATACAAATACATATTAGACATTTATATGCTTCCGACTTTGTGGGAACAGTTTGGGGAAGAGCCCTTTCTGTTCCAGCATGACTGAGAACCTGTGCACAAAGTGAACTCCATAAAAGCTTGGTTAGACAAGTTTGGTGTGGAGGAACTCCAGTGGCCTGCATAGAGCACTGACCTCAACCCCACTGAACACCTTTGGAATGAATTGGAACATTGTGAGCTAGGCCTTCTTATACAACATCAATACCTGAGCTCACAAATTCCCACAAACACAGTCCAAAATCTTGTAGAAAGCTTTCCAGATGTCTGGAAGCTGTTATAGCCACAAATTGGGTCAACTTCTTATTAGTGCGCATGGTTTTGGTATGGCATGTGATGGTCAGGTGTCCATATACTTTTGGCCATGTCTTGACAGGGTATTACCAAACTGTAATGTGTAGGTGTAATGGTCAAGTGTCCACATACTTATCGGTGCCTTTATAGTAGAAAAGCGAACATGCATATGTGAATAAAACATGCTACTGATAATTTGAAGCTATTTAGTGTCATCCATATTTGTCGTATTTATTGGTTGCCATGCATTATTCTTCGTTACTGTCTGAAGAATTTCTTCATGTGTTCTCACACAGCATTTCAAAACAGTGCTTTAAAAGAACTCCATGTAAGGGCACTGCCTGAGGGATGAATTAATATGTCCACCACTGGGCATTCTGCCATGACCCTTGCTTACCATTAGCTGACATTTTCAGTATGGCGTTATTTTTGTTATGTTGTTTTTGAATAACAGACCTGCAGCCAAAGAGAAGGGCTTGACTGTGCTGGTGGACAGCAGGCTGGCTCCTCCTTCTGACCTCTGCATCTCTGCCTTGAAGTTATTCAAGGTGAGACTGTGTGTGTGTATGTGTGGGTTGGGGAGGGGGTATGTGAGGGTGCATCTGTGGAGAGACATGTATACTGTAGGGTTATAAAGAATATTAAGTGAAAATTTGATGTTTCAATTCAAATATCTAGGACTTTCACCTGTTTTTTGTTCTTATTCTTTCCTTATTCTTACTGAATATTCAAAATAATGTTGGATAGAATATTTGAAAGTGAAAATATTCAGCAGTTGCAGGCATAATATAATGTTTACAGTTTTATTTCCTAATGTGTTTGTTGATGTGTTACAGGCTCACGTACCAGCAGCCCTCGGCTCTGTTCTCATTCTAATGAAAGAAGAGCAAGAGTCGGCCATGCCCAGCTTAGATGGCATAGAGGTGTGAAAGCTGTGGAACAAACATAATGATTAAAGAAGGAAAAGAAAACACATATCATAGAAAAGAAAACACGTATTATAAACAAATAATACCAAATTCAGTAGTAAGTCTTAGTCACACTAAACGGAAGCGATGACAAAAGGGTAGAGTGATTTGATATTAATCTTTTTTTTATTTAAAACTTTAAAAGCAAAATGAACAAAACAAAATAACATGTTTAGATGTTTGCTATGTTCGTCCCAATGACATTAACACATGAAAAAGTCAGATTTACACCTGTGGTGGTCCTCCGCTGTCACTGCAGACTGGCAGAGTGGCCTATAAAGCAGGGCTAATAGCCTGTTAATGAAGTAATGTTAATTTTTATTTGAGGGTCTCATTTTTTAGGGAAGATTTCAAACACTACTAGAGGTAAAAATAACAAATGGGATTGGGCCTTGGTATCAGCCAATAATAACAATAATAACTCTAACAGACCTCAAAAGGTTAAGAATGCACCAGAAAATAAAAGCATACAGTGATTATAATACTCTCTCTCTATTTCTCTCACAGGTACATTCAGTGAGAGGTACTGGAGTCCTTCAGCAGTATGTGGACAGGCAGCAGCTGACCAAAGGGTTGGATGGAGACTTTGAGCACTCGCATGCTGATTGGCTGACCTTCAGACTGGTGAGAGTTTTTGCGTATTTATTGTTAATAGACAGCAATTCAATGCACATAAGTGTTCCAGTTCATTTTAGAGACAGCAGCACTGTCTGAAGTTGAACAACTAGAAATTGTTCTTGATTCATCTGCTCAGTCGCACAGTGCGTCAATGGTTCTAGTAAAAGTGCACTTATTACGTGCTTTTCACTTTACTTGTCTTCGCTGGACTGAGCAACTGAAGCTTTAAACGGTCTTTGTGTAAACTTAGCACTTCGGTTTGAGGTCTTGCCAAAATAGAACATGCTGCGCATTTAGAAACTGAATTTGGCTGCATCAATAAAAACTGCCAGTAAAGTTAAATATAACTGCACCCGCACTTTAAGTCGAACCCAGCAGCTGCAGCACGCCGTAATCTGTTAATCTTCTGTCTACAAAGAGCCTGGAGCAGCTGACCGAACGCTGCGAGAGCGCCCTCTCTCTGCTGGGAGACGCACTGCAGTCTATGGACACAGAACCGCTGCCTGATTGTATAAAGGTGGGTTGTGTAGCAATACACCACTAATATAAAGCGCTGAAATAGCGTAGTTGAGTGTACTAACCATTAATATTGGTCTTTGTTTTAACCCTTTAAACTATAAGGGCTTGCACGATGATGCACAGTTGAATTTTCACTCACATAAATATAGAACTTAGTACTTACCAAAGGAATTGTACTGAATAATAGGTCTGAAGATTAATAACTGAGTAATAGTCCTGTAGTTCAAAGGTTTAAGACCTGCAGTTGTATGAAATAGAACATTCTTAATGGTGCAGTTTCCAAATCTGGGTATAAATCCTGATAATCTCGGCTTTAAGATTGTTGCAACAAAACCTCGTATCTCCAAAATAGTAATTTTACAGGAGAAGGAAAAAAGTTTCTCAACTTTGAATGGACGTTAATGGAGCAAGATCTCTTTTCAAATCATTTTTGGAGCATTTCTGCAGCTCAAGCCATCAGGAAAAAAACATAACAAAAATAAAGATGCAAGATTTTGTTTCCGACAGCGTTGTTTTTCTCACTTCTAGGCTCATAGCTTAAAAAAATTAACAACTGCATGAGCAACTACACAACCGCCCATTTGGCCCTTTGTTGTCCCTCAAAGAGGGAGTCAGTCGTGGCTTAAATTGTTTTAGCCCTTTCTGGTTACATAGCACCTCCTAAGCTGCACTTTGTTCTATTTGGTGCAGATATCTTCAGTTGACATGAGAAAAAAACATTACTGTTTCATCAAAGTAGTTCAGAGTTTCTTAATTTAGAGCCCATGTGTCAAACACTGGGCCTGCAAGCCAAGTCTGGCCTGTGACACAGTCCTATTCAGCCCGCAAAAAATATTCAATACCTATTTTGGAATATTTTGAATAAACAGTGGCCTGTTGGGATCATGGCAAAATGTTAAGTAAAAATGAAATGAAAACACAGCTGAGGATTTGTGATGTCACTGTCAGTCCAGGCATGTTTTAATGGCATGGGTATCGATATATTAGGCCAGATACAAAGTGGTTTTACTGTAGAATGGCATGTCTTACCTAAATTGTGTGGCTCTGTCTGTAAAAATCCAAATACAAGATTGAATCGGTATTGGCCAATACTCAGTATTGAAGTGCTTGTATGGAATTGCAGGCCAGAAAGCTTGAGCGGGACATTCCTAACTCAATTCCCTAAATTAATAATATGCTCAGTTCGTCCTGAATTACCTCCATGTTAAAATCTTGTAATCCATGTTCAAAATCAGTTCAACCTTTGTTAATCCAGATTTATCCTGACACAACTAGGCTTTGGCTGCATTTGGAAAGCTGCACCTGTATGTACGTTTGGTAGCCTGGTGTTTGTTTAATCACTTTCCCCTCTTAGACCAAAGTTACTCTGTCTGACCAATTAGCGCTCTCTGCTCTGTCCCTGTCCCATCAGTCTGTACCACTCAGTGTTGACAAGCACAAGCATCTCATGTCGAACGTTCTGGCTGATGAACGGCTGACAGAGCTCCAGCGGAGGGGCGGGGCTTGGCTAGCTGGCCTGGCTAACGGAACATCCGGGCTGGCTCAGAGGTCACCAGACTGCAGGTAGCCATAGAAACTGACCAAATAAATGAAAACACATTTGGATTAATATGAGACAGTTTTCCATCTATTTTTGTGATGATTCATTCATCCCAGAACAAGTAAGTGGCCTATTCTTGGCTCTGTCTCTCGGGTTTTGGAAATCTCTCTTTGAAATCCTGAAGTAATTATGAAGATTTTGGTAATTATGTGGGTTTCCATGTGTTTTTATTTATACCATGTGTGCTTCATGTTTTTAGGGCTGCCTTGGCCACAACCTCCAACCTCTACGACAGCGTTGATGATTCGCTCCATCGACTGGTGCGTGTTTCAAACCAGAGAGGCCATGACTTGGAAGCACTTGGTAGACTGGCAACTCTAGTGGGAAAACTGGACAAGGTGATCAAGATAGGACACTTAAATATAAGGGATGCACTGAATATACATGATGCAAATAAATTCAAACTGAGTAAAACTTATTACATGAGCAAAATTATTGTCGAGCAAGTAAATTTATTGTGCAGATTTCATATACAGTATTTTATTCATGTGAAAGTGATGCACACATTTCAATCAAGTCTGCGTCAAATCAAAGACATCATGTTTTTTGGATGTTTTAGATAAAAAAGCCCCTTATGGACTTGGCTTGTAACTCAATCACTCACATTTTGCAGGCTGAGGACTCTCCATAAGGGGGCGCTTTAAGCATTGTAATTTTAAAGGGTCCATATTCTGGAAAACCTTTTCCTCCCTTTTCTATAGATAGATATAAAGGGCTCCATGTATTATTCAAACATTCTAAAAGTTTTGAAACCCACCATTCACTACCCATTCCACACAGTCCATAAATGAAAGCTAAGCTACACACTTAAAATTATGGTTCTTCATTATTAGAGAAAATGGTTCTATTTAGAACTATGAAACCTCAAAGAACCCTTTTGCATGATTAAAGGCATCTTTGCACTGTGAAAGGGCTCCTCAGATTGAAGAGAATGAGCTGTAGATGGTTCTATGTTGAACCTTTTTGAAGAGGGTTCTGTGTAGCCCCAACAAAAGTTCTTCTTTCATTACAAGCTGCACATCAAAGCATAGAAGATAGAAGAACCCTTTTTAAAAGGTTCTATATAGAATCATCTGCAACACATTCCTCATTATTCTGAAGAAATTTTCACAGTTTAAAGAACCATTCATTTACATTTATAGCATTTGACAGACACTGTTATCCAGAGTGACTTACAATTTTGTTCATTTTACACAGGTAGGTCAAGGTAGTGTTAGGAGTCTTGCCCAAGGACTCTAGTTGGTATAAGGTAGGGTCTGTATAGAACCACTTTCTTTACTAAGGAATCCTTGAAGAACCATCATTTTTGAGAGGGCACACAAAAAGCCTGTTGTAGAATTTACTGCTTTTGTGATCTAGCACCTTGACATAGCAGTTTAGCCCCACCCGTTCACTGAAGTTATAAGAAGTGATTCAGTGCCAGATTTCTTTTTGAATGAGGCACAGCTCAGGACAGCCAATCAAAACGGACTTCATTTACATATTAAAGGCAGAGTAACAAAAACAGCCTGTTGAATTCTAAGTGATGAGTAGGGATTGGACATTTGTTACATGAAAATAAATTAGGTTTTTGGTAAATAACCCACATAAAGAATAGAGGGCAAGAATAGCTTTCAACCTGTTTCTCTTCCTCAGTGTGAGAAAGAGATCGAGCGAGTGCAGGAGCAGCTGGAGGAATATAAAGATCCTCCTCTCTCTCTCAGCCGCCTCTCACTCAAACAGCAGAAGTTCAAGAGCTTCAGAGAGTCTGCCATGGTGAGTGGGTACATTTGTTGATTTAGTGTATTTGTTTATCATGAAATGACAGAAATGGCTTTATTTTGTGTCTTTATGTCTTGTGTCCTCATTTGTATGCCTATGTATCTTTGTAGGAACTTCACAGTGAGACTCTAGTGGTGCTGGGAGAGGTTGAGAGTTGGTCCGAGCTGGACTGGTCAGGGCTGGGGACGGTCCTTAACCGACTCCCACCAATCAGAGAGAAAGTTAGAGACATGTCTCACTGCCTTTCTGACTGCTGGACACAACTGGACAACACACAGAGGCTACTGTCCACTCTTACCGAGGTATGAAATATATTCGCACACTCCTACACATGTTTGGTTATTGTAGAAACTACAGAAAATACATTACAGAGGAGCTTTACAGTGTCATTGTGCAGTGGGTGATATTATACCATCACTGGCTAATTCTGGGTGGACGATATACCATATTGTGATTATTTGCTGCAAAATCTGATTATAGTTACAGACTTTACAGTCAAAACACGTTTTGTTGGTTTTCAGTGTAAAAATGAGTTAACACATCCTACACAAACAAATTTAAATAAGGCATTTTTCTGCAAATTTAATGCACAATTTGTATGAATTTAACATATTGGAAAAAATTAATACATATATTACATATACATATATAAGCAAATAAACAGTTGTTGTGCATTAAAACTTATTAGAACTTATTTTCAGAAACATGAACAAAACGTAAATGAAATTTGACTAGGGGTGCTGATACGTTTGCATACAACTGTAATTTACAGTATATTAGACGAAATATTTAAGTCTTTGATGAAGCATGTTTAATGCTAGCTTCTCAGTGTAGAAATACTACTGCAATTAGACTAATGGCAAGCCATGTCTAAGAAATTAAAAAAACATATTACAACCTTATGCAGTATCACTGTAGCTATTAGGGCTAGGCCTTCAATTCAGTCTATAAATGTCAAAACCCCAAAAAAACATGAGGATAATAGCATTAAAATGTTCATTTCTGCTGGCCTTCCTATGAGATTCAAGGAACATGTTGGCGCTCAGCTAACAGCAACTCGCAAGAACGTTTGTTCAGCAGTTCTAGATTAAATTCAAGCTTGGAGTGTTTTGCTTGAAGCTTGAAACAGACAAATTAGCATATACGTTACTTTGTAGCAGTTTGACGGTGACTCTTTTAGTAGATAGGATGGTAAAGAGCTGCTGCCACTGTTCTCCATTTCTAGCCACACCCATTCATTAGGCTGCTTTTCGTACTCACAGTTATTGACACACTTAGTCCATACTCCAGAAGGCATAGAGTGATGTTCTTCTCACGAAAACCGGTCCCACGCATTGGCCTCGACACCCCCCAAAACATGATTGGTTGATTCCTCTGTCATATGTATGTTGTTAATCTAACACATTAGGCCTTCTCTTTGACTCTTGAAGTCCTCACCAATAGAAGAGCTCGCTTAGCCACATATACCTAAATACCACAGACAACAACAGTTCCTGATTAGTTCATTTTTCTGCTGGGCATTTCAAGAAATTTTGTTTGAAAACTTAACAGTGAAACGAGTGTTATTGTAATACATGGCAAGATCAAGTATGAGATGATTCTATCTATTCAGAAAGCCTTGAAGATTCTATAAAGGCCAATGTAGCGATAACAAACTCCTTAAATGGCTAAGGCCCATCGGCGGGCCTTGAGTCTTATTAAACACTTCTATAGCCTAAGAATAGCCCAGTCAGTTTGCCTTGAAGCCCCTGTAGTTATTGAATAATAAGCCTTATGTAAAAACCCTGTGGTGTTAAGGGGTTTACAAACAACATATTTTGCAGCCCTTTAGACACCCCACATGTGCCATTAATTTATAGAAATAGTGCCTCCGAAAATGCTAAATTTACTAATGATGAATAGAAGCTATTTTGCATTATGCAAATTTGATCAAACTTACTGGACATCCTAAGTCATTCACTTGTTAATTAACTGTTTATCTCCTCCCACTACAGGCGTCCCAGTGGTGCGACGTGGTCTCCTCTTCCTCACCCCTCTCCTCTCCATCCTCTCCTCTCTCCTCACTCCCCCCCATCCCCCCATCCCGATTCCAGGATGCACGGGCTCTGGCTATGGAGCTGGGGGGCGGGGCTCTACTGGAGCTCTGGGCGCAGACCTTGGAGCGCTACCAGCGGACCCTGGCCCACTTTAAGACCCGGGTGCTCCAGGCAGAGCGCAGCCCACCCGCTGCAGCTCAGGGCCAGGAGCCCGGCTCAGGCGCGGCGAAGACTACACGGCTCCCCAGCTCAGGGGGCTCTAGCCTGTGGGAACTGGAAGGAGAGGTAGAGGGAGACTGGGGCAATGGAGGGGAGGGAGGCCTGCAGTCCTGGGGGTCACTTGCCTCAGTGTTCCGGCCACAGAACTGCTCCACGCTGAAGATCGGAGAGGAGAAGAAGAAGGAGGGAGCAGGGGGAACCACAGGAGGAGGGAAGTTCTTGCAGAACCTTCTCAACCCAAGCAAGAAGAGTGTGAGTTTGTATGCATGTATGTGAGAGTGAGAATTGTTTTGTAGTCAGTAGAAAAATCAACTGATCACAATGTTTGTGTTTGAAGTTTAATTCTTTTTGCACTGGAGCTACGAGGCTAATGTATCTAACAGGTAATGGAAACTTACTTCACCCTCTGACATTGTTATTAACCTATTTAACCCTACTGGTTACAGTTGTGACTGAAATTTTTTGGATTTGTAAATATAAAAACTATTATTATGCTTTCTACTGAATGTCATCTAATCAATGGCAGTTTAATTACATGTATGGAATTTGTTACATGGGTTATGTAATTGTTCTAGTAAATATACACATACCATATTTGGTACGTATACTGGCACATTTATGTCATCCTCACAGGAGAGATGGCAAACGTGTAAAGTGACTCAGCAGACACTACATGACTTTTCATTATACCACTATACTGCCTCAGTTTTTTACATGGTTGGTCAGTTAAATCATTTCTATTTTTTTTGTGGTCAAGGATGTCCAGTCTTTTCCGCAGACGGCCAGTGTGGCTGTGGGTTTTCATTCCAGCAAAGCTGGAACAAACATGAACAGCTGTTGATGATTAACTGATTAAACAAGTAGAGTCAGGTGTTCTCTGGCTTGTTTGGAATGAAAACCTGCAGCCACGCCAGCCATATGCAGATAAGATTGGACACTCCTGGACTAACTGATCCACTTTTTGTAGTTCACAAGAGGTTTTTATGTTGGTGCATGCACATGAATCACTGTCTGTATGGATTGTTATGTTTGTAAATGCATGATATGTATAGAAGCTTTATGACTTTTTTGTTTGCCTGTAAATAATCTCTTTTTCTCCTCTTTTAGCCCACAGAGGCTCCTCTCCCTCCCAAACCTCCCCGTAAGCGCCACCCAAGCTTCGACCTGCAGGCCCTTCTTGCCCCGCGGCGAGCGGCCGCGACCGTGACAAAGCCAGCAGAGAATCCGCTAAGCTCAGGGAGCCGCGCGTCACCCCTGTCCTGGCTGGGCAGGAAAGCTGTAGCAGATCCCATCCTCACTGCAGGGATGGCAGCAGCTCTACCAGGATGGAAGGATACTGTTGGGGGAGGAGGAGGAGGCGGGGGCGGGGCAGGGGGGGCAGGCGGGGTGTTGATCCGGGGAGTGGAGGTCAGCAGTAAGGAGGTAGCTGATCATACTGGACTGAGCAGGCAACACGTGCTGCTCGGCAGGACAGAGAGAGAGATGGCTGGAGAGAGGCCTGGTACTACTGCTCAGAGGTAGGTGGGCTAGTGGGCAGGTTGTCAAAAGAATAGTTTGACTCAAAGACTGTTGTACACAATGTCGATCGGCCAAAACATGTTTGGTGTTTAAAGTTTGCTTCATTACCTTCACACTGAGGCTACAGGGCTCATGTAGCTAAAGTATCATAGCTCAAAACAATAGTAGGCCTGTCACAATCCCACAACTGCCTGATCAGTTAGGCTCACCACAATGGCTTATAAATAAATATTCTGATAGTAAAATAATTGATTAATCGGCTTAAACTTGTGCTGTAAATGTGAAGAGCTGTACAAAAAGTGTTCTGACATCAGGGACTGTTACTATATTATTCACCAAGAACTAAATAACCACCATAAAAAACCTGTGGCACAGTAATTGTAAGAGTAAGTAATAAGCAATAAATAAAAATTTGTAATAAAATGATTGCTAAGTAGATTAATGTCACAGTTTAACACAACATTTAAACTTACTAGTTCACTAGATATAGTTGGGTAAGAGAATGTGTGCAGATTTAAAGATGGGTTAATCTAGCATGTGTGAGCAGACAGTACATCTAGTAAGTTAACGTGATGGTTTGTCACAATCTTTTTTACACATTGTCAATCAGTCAAGACAAAAGTTTGCTTCTTTAATTTGCACTGGAGCTGTGAGGCTGGTTTAGGTAAATGTATCAAAGTACATTTCATAGTTTAAATCCTGATTAGCAGATGTCTTGAAGCCCCATCTAATCCGTAATTGTGTCCTTCTTTATAGGTAAGATCTTGCCAGTCTATTTGAGATTACTTGATACAGTTAGAGGTAACTGTGATGGCTCAGCCCAAAGCTAATTCAATGGGGATTTGTTTTGTAGGCCTGTCGACATTGTTATTAATGTTGAACAATTGCAGTTGTTCAGTAAAAATTTTCTTTAAGTAAAGAAAATGGTTCTAAACACAACCATGAACATCCAAGGAACCCTTTGCATGCTTAAAACAATTGGAGATTTTTCAGATTGTATATGTGGTGTATATGGTACTTTTCAGAAAGGTTTTATATAGCACCAAAAAAGGGTTCTCCTATTGTTAAGATGTCAAGCTTGACGCAATAGAAGAACCCTTTTTGCTAAGCATGCAAAGGGTGTCTGAGTGTTCATGGTTTAGGGTTCTATACAGAACCATGTTCTTTACTAAATGACCATTGAAGAACCGTCTTTTTTTTAAGTCAAAAACAATAACGAAAAGTTTAATTGGGTGTGTTTATATTCATTATGAGGTTAATACACATAAAAACAGAAAGCAGAAGGGACATTCATTGATTCAGATCATGGATCTTATGAAAACATAAAAGATGTAGCTTTCAGTATTAGTATTGTTTATTTATTTATTTATTTTCCAAAGCAAATTTCAAATGTTTTATTGAAATTATTTGTAAGGCAGTAACTCAACAGCTCAAACTGCGTGGTTGTAACTACTTGGCCTAATTGTTAGCTACATTAACTCCACACTGTAAAACTAAAGAAGCAAATTTAAGACATTGTCTTGGCTGACCAACTACATGACTAAGTGGGGAACAAAGGTGTGAAGTTGACTGTTCCTATATTTACCCCCATGTTTGATTTCCCTCTCAGTAAGCTGTACCTGCAGTGGTGTAGGCTGGTGAGTTCTGAGAGGCAGTACGTGGCTCTTCTGAAGGCCGTAGAGGAGAACTACCTCCCACTGATGGACAGCACAGACACACCGTCCTTTCTGAGAGGGAAGGCAGAGTTGCTGTTCTCGAACTGGAGCAGCCTCGCTACCTTCCACTCTCAGTCACTCCTCCCTGCCATGGAGGGCGCTCTTTCCCAGACACTACAACAAACCGACTGCTTCCACAAATTCGTGAGTAAGGTTTTTGTGTCTGGATTTGCAAACTCTGAGTTAAAACCAAGAGCACCGACCCAACAAACAGCAACAAGCCCAGACGTTTGCTTGGCGTGCCTGAATATTGTAAAACAGCTGCCGACATGAGAATGTTGGTGTTTGCTGGTATCTGTTGGGTGCACATGCTCTGGCTTTCTGAAAATACAAGCACAAACACCAGTAAGCAGGCAGTGGTTGATTCCACAGATGTTTCACAATTTCTGCATAATTCAGTCGTTGAGTCATAAATAACGTCATTCAGATTGGTTTGGTGTGAAACTGCATTGTAGAGAAACTCAGATTTCTGGTGGTGGTGTCTAGAAATCAGGAGCCACAATGACCACAGTGCAAACATAAACTATTATTTACTGTCTGTTACGCCTGCAAAAATCCCTGGTTGTCGAGACGCCACCAAATTCATTTGTAATAATATTTTTTTTTTCCTGATATTTTTATTTCATTTAAATCTTGTTCTCTTTCTCTCTCATTCATGAACACATATGCATGCGCTGTCTGACACACACTGACTAATAGAGAGATCAGTTCCTGCAGTACTCCCATTACATCCGTATGAAGCCTGAGCTGGACTCCCTGCTGGTCAGCCAAGCTGCTGACTTCTTCAAGGTGAGCTACTTAATTCACCTGTTTGAAAACGGTCATGTTGACGCTGTGCAGCTGTAAAAGAAACTAAAGAGCCAGCATGTGTTTGGTAATGAGTGTAATGAAGTGGACGGTCTCTGGGGATTCTTGGCTGCGTTTGGATGCTGATGCTGTGGCAGTACCAGTTGCGTCCACTAGGAGTGCATCAAACTGCTGACGACACAAAAGTGGAAAAGGCCATAAACCATATTTTGATCCATTTCTGTTTCTAAATTAAAAGAGAAAATGCTGCATATTTTAACAGTTAGTGCCAAGGTATGCCAAGGTTAAAGACAGTCCCCTATGCAGCATCGTGATAGACGCCTGTGGTTACACTGCTCTCGAAAAACCTACTTGTACTGAATTCATGCTTCATGATTGCATAAAGGGATGTGATTAAGGATGTAAGAATTTTTGTTAGAGTTTAATCTGCTGGGCTGGATTTCCTGAAAGGTCTTTGCACAAAGACGAAGGTACAAATCAGAAAGGCCCAGTCTTCTTTCTTATTTTTAGCTCTACCTCTTGTTTTCGAGTGTCACTTTGCCCCTTGGAACTGAGTGACAAGGGGTAGTGGTTGAAATCTTCCTCTATGAAATGGGACCCTCAAACAAAGAAGAGCATTTCTTCATTGACAGTCTTACTACATACTAGCGTTGCTCTGTAGATGACCCTGATAGCCTGCAGTGATAGCAGAGGAGGGTAAAGTTCAGCTCCTCACTGCTGGGCTTTAGTTACATTTAGGGAATCAAAAGCCTTCAAAGAGGGGGGCAATTATGTATTATCACCCACCTCTGATTCTTCACTGATATGGAGCTGAAATCAGATATTCACCAGCTTCTCATTTGAATTTTCCCGTTCCACCTTAAATGGTGCAGCAGTTACGTTGTGGCACTTCAGGCATCAGAACTGCTGGACTATCTAAGGTGGAGCTGGAAATTTAGCCAGCTAGCTACCAATTGGCATACTACTAGTGTTTTTTATATGCGCATAACAGAGAACTAAGGACCAAGTGGTAGGTACAAGCAGTGAAATGGGATTGGGCCAAAGCTCTTTTCCAGCTATAAGGTACGAGGTTAAACAAGTTCTGATGTGACTGGACTGGTGTTGTTAATTGAGTTGAAAACAGATGCTTGTTATTCTGCTTGTCTTAAAGACTTTAGAACAGAGGTGCCCACACTTTTTGTCTTGGGGGGAGCTGAAGTGCAGTGTTTGTATTTGGCCAAAAAGTCCATACAGTACACAAATAAAGAAAGTTGGTAGATATCACATGAAGTTCTTAAATGATTTTATAAATTTGCATTATATTTTATTACTAAAATACTTAAAAATATGTCAAAATTAAGAATAAAATTTTTTATATAATATAGAAATGTGTTTGTTCTCTCATTGGTGGTGGGGTTTGGGTAGATTTTCCGGCTGGCCAAATGAAGGGTGTCTTTGCCTCCTGGGCCACACTTGGGGCAGCCCTGCTTTAGATTGAATTTCACCCAAATGTCCAACACTGTATATTTATGGTCTGGGTTTAATAGTATGGTGATAGTAAGATGCATGAGGTTTTTTGGACATTTTTGTAATAATGGCTCACAAATTTAAATGAATGAACTGTGTCTGAAATGCCCACCCACACGTGTCACCAACAGCCCAATGAACTGTCCTAAAATGTATGTTGTATGTATATAGAAGGATATGGCTAATACATGTTACTGTAAATCCACCACAAGACACTATAAATACCATATCTATTATAAAAAGAGACATGTAACCAAGATATGATGTTTCTGATCTGAAAAGTATTTGTGATCAGCCTTATCACTGTGTAAAAGGAGACTTCTTGTCCAGTAAACTATTTTGCAATAGAACACGCAGTGATTCCCTCTGTCTCTCCCTCCCCAGGCGAAGCTGTTCTTCTCTCCTGCTCTCGCCACAGTTTCCTTTCCTCAGTGTCTGTCGGCTCCCACTCAAAGGCTGCAGCACTACTGCGAGATCCTCGAGGAACTGGGCGGTTTGAACCCTGCCCCTGACTCCGCCCTCTCCGTTCTCAGACACGTCCAGCGCCACGGAGAAGACCTGCGGGCCAGCGACCTCATCACAGGCTGTCCGGTGAGAAAGCAGATGCACAGCGTTTATGGACGATAACACGGTTTGTGAGCCGTGTGAGTGGAATGAGAGACTATTGTATAACAGTGCTGCCCCCTGTGGGTCAGATGGCTGTAAAATAAGGTTCATGTTTGGGTGACTGCAGCTCACCCAGTCTATGGCACAGTTTATAAAGACATTAATAAAGGTCAGTACCTGACAGAATGAACTGTTGTGTGTATTCCTACACTTGTGTGTGTGTGTCTTAGGTACCTGTGGCGGAGCGTGGGGAGCTGGTACGACAGGGCGAGCTATGCGTGTGTGTGTGTGTAGGCGGCCGGAGGAAGAAGACCGGCATGAGGAACGTGTTCCTTTACCAGCATTATGTCATTTTTACCAAACACAAAACTCCAAGCCCTGGACGCAGTGTGTACAGCTTTAAACACTGCATTAAGGTACACACTCGCACACAAACCCCTTTATTATTATTGCTATGACTGACATGATTTGTTGATTAAATTGAAAAACTTAATTTAAAAAACCTTTTATATGAAACTATATAAAAAAGAGCTGACAGTGATTCCACAATTCTGTTAACACCTAACATTTCACACTGTAAATTATTATTGAATAACAATTACTAATATGACAAGTGATCCAAATACATGCAGGACTCAGGACTGTGCAAACATTTTAGGCACCTAAGCACATTGTTTAAAACCATTCATATTGGCACCAAGTGTGTTTTACGTGTAAAATATCAGAATAAATACAGACAAACATTAAAGAAGACATAACAAAGCTTTGATTAAGCAAACTATTGGATGACCACTATAAATAATATTGTGCTTCCTCGAGGAGAGGTTTGGGAATACTTATATAAATGTGATGACATACATCACTACTTTTCATGTTAGTGCTATGTCTGTTTATTTCTAATATTAATGTTTTCCTAAGAAATTAAATTCTTACTGTCACATCTGCTGGCAACAATTCCCCTCCATACCTGAACAGATCACAGTCGCCTGAACTCCAGCCTAGACTTCCACATGACTCTAATTAGAGGACATTTTGTCTAATTAAAGGACACAATGACATCTCACGAAGTCTTGCTTGGCTTCATCCTGCAATTCTGAGTCTTTTATTGTGTCGTGTTTTTTGGTATTTGACTTTGTTTATTCTGACCTCGACTATGAATTTTATTTTGTTTGCTATTTACTCTTTTGTATGATTGGCTCTCCAGGCCCAGTTGTGATAATATTCTTGTTTGGCCTTCATTGAACTTGCGATTGTCTTCTACCTTGAGCACGAAAATGAAAATGACACTTGCTGCCCAGATTAGTGCCTGTTTAATTCTATTTTTAGGTGCCTAAAATCTTTTGCACAGTGCTGTATATATTTACATTCTTTTCTCCTCAATGTAGTGGTGCCAGTTTCCTCTCACTAGCTTGGTGTTCAACATGATTCCACCAAGCTTGCTGGGTGAAAAGATGCACTTGCTACCACAAAGTCTTGTGAAGCTACTACAACAGCTACTGTTGCTGCAAATAAAATGACATTGGGCAGCTCAACACGCTTGGAGGAGAACACTAACTGCTCAGTCTGTTATGACAGCTTGGCTGATGGCTGTGGCATCGTCAGGGAGAACATGATCATCTTAAATGCCAAAATTATTGTTTGGTTAAATCCACTTTTATTGTTTTGGTTGTTTTCTTATTCTCAATTAATCGTCAAAATAGCTTGTGTGAATACAACTGCTTGTGCAGCCATAATTATTTCTGTTGTGGTTGCCATTAAGCTACTTATTAATGTAGCTAAGTAATGTTATGCCTACCTGTAAACTGAATATTTGCCCATGTGTAAAAGGCATTTTTCCAGCAACAACTTGCTATAATGTCAGAATTTTGTCCTCATAAACATAGTAAAGTAACATACACACTCTGTCTCTGCCTCAGACAGGAGAGATGGGTCTGACGCAGAGTGTCGGCGAGGAAGGTCTGAGGTTTGAGGTGTGGGTGAGACAGACGTCTCGTATCAAAGACTGTCTCACCCTGCAGGCCGCTTCTCCAGAAGACAGAGGAGCCTGGACCCATGACATCGCCCAGCTCCTGTGGACACACGCCATCCATAACACAGGCACGTTTTACAGGGCCTGAATTCCTCCCTTAAATTTTCCACAGGGGGGGGGGGGTTCCACTTCAGATGATGTAGATTTACGGTTCAGCCAGTGGTCCAGGTTTGCTTGCCTTTAAGTCCACATAATTGAAACCTGTCTTTAAATGTTAGTCAGAGGTGCTGCAGCAGCAGAGGCTTGTAGGTAGAGGGAGAGAGAGTGCGCCAAGTGTGGACCTCAGTCCATTCAGCCGTTTGTCCTGGATTCCACACTGGTGGAAACAGCGGCTGAACATTATTAAACATTGTTTTAAATGTCTGCAGGGATTTCTCGCATTGTAAGTGTTAGATGTGCAAGAATTGATGAATATTATGTGAAATACACTGAAATTCAGGCCCTGGTTGTAACACTCTCACCTTCAGCCTTTTGTATCTAAACACCATTTGCCTCTTGATGTCTTTAACTCCTTGAGTCATCTGTAGTTATGAGTAGTAAAAGGACTTTTAAACAAAAAAAAGTTCTTACAACCATTCAGGCTTAAAAATTAGGAGGTGAGTTTTATCACTGCCGTTTTGCTCTGGTGTGTAAAAACAATTACATGATTAATTGCATGTTTAGTTGCAGAAGGAATTTCACTTTAATTTGTCTCATACATATAAAATATGTAATACTCAAATATTTAATCACTATTAATCACATATTGCCTATTTTCTCATAATCATATTTGTCTTAATTGCTCAAATTTGAGCCTAAAGAAAGATATTTTCATTTAAAAAGCACTACATTTTGTTCTAACTATGCAAGTGGACAAAACATCTCCATCAGAACGTCATTATTACCTTATTCTTCCACCTCCTCCCACTCTGTGAGAACAGACAGTGGCTTGGGTGGGTGGAGTCCTTTAGAATCCCTTAGGTTTGGGAGCTGGACCCCGGTGATGTGCTTGGCTGTCCGCACTACCCTCTGCACAGCTTTCCGCTCGATGGCAGTGCAGTTCCCATACCAGGTGGTGATGGAGCCTGTTAGAACGCTCTCCACAAAATGCTTTGTTTGTGTTGTTAGTCATTTTAACACTTCATGAACTCAAATCTCCTTAAAAATATTGTGTTAAGCAAACATTCCGTTTTCTGTTTCATTATTACTGAAGATGTTATTACCGCCTTTTGGCTATTTCCATTTGAAAGGTCAGCAGCTTAGCATGTGAGATGTAAGAACATATTTAGACACATCTCATTTAGCATCACCTTCTTTCCTTAAAATTTGAATAAAATGAGGTCCATTTAGTTAGCAACCATTTAATTATTGGTTAATTAATTGAGGACTGATCCTCTTAATTAAAATAGACTTAAATAATGATGGTCTGCCTTGATTGACCCAGTTATATATGTGTGATTAAGAGAGAGAAGTAGAAGTTTAATTATATCGTCTGTCAGTTTGGGTGCGAAGCTGTTGCATGGAGACTGTAACTGAGAGGTGTTTGTTGATTTTGTTGGTGAAAAAGTGAAACATCTGTTCAGAACAGCACTGAATATGAGGTCAGTCTTTGCTCTGACACAAAAACATACTACTGTTTGTTTATCTGGAAAAAACGGTGTGCTGAACAAAATTTAAATTCCATATAATTGATGATTAAAACATAGTAGTGGAATAAATGGAAAATAGCAGGTGTGTGTGTATGTGTGTGTGTGTGTATATATATATATATATATATATATATATATATATATATATATGTATGTATGTATGTATGTGTGTGTGTGTGTGTGTGTGTGTGTATATATATATATATATATATATATATATATAAAATGGGCTGTTGCAGCGACAGGCCTCACAGGTTTAATTGTAATGTTTTTTTATTAAGCAAATGGTGGGAGAAATCTTGGGTTTTACTGTTAAGCCGTAGTATAAGCCAAGTTATAATATAATGTTGCTTGACAGCCGGACACCCAAACTGGCCAAACGTCTATGAAATACAAAAGTCATCATTCATTTTTACATCACTCTCTTTACCTCTTACAATTAAACACTGTTTTTGTTAGTGCGCATTTAAGGTTGTAAACGACCCAATTCTGACTGCTTTGTAAGTGAAATGAGGTGCACCACATTCAAAAGACTGAGCTTAAATGTACAAAGCAAAGTGAAATTTCAAACACAAACAGAACCAACAAACTTCCGCCGCTGTCTACAGTAACAACACCACTTATAACTTCAGTGTGAGTGGGTAGGCGAACAGAACATACTACTTAGTCACATTTACTCAACCCTACGAATTTTGTGTGGATGTATACTTTCCTCAGTATTTTGAAAGGTCTGTACGTTTATTTCTATTCGTGGAGATGTTTGTGAGGAAGCAGTGTTTAGTAGTTATATTTCAGTCAATAACGTCGTTACGTTTTGTGTGTAAATGCTTAGTGACAGCATCTATACTGTGTATAATCATTTTTTTACACAAAATGTATCCCGACGTTAAAAGAAAAAGTCCTAATAAAATCCCTTCACAGCCTATGCTGGTAGATGCTGGATGCGCTAAGAAGTTCTGTTCTAGCTGCTTAGTAGATAAACAGGTGCTTGACCTCCTGTTTTTGTCCTTTTATTCAAAATGTCTTTTGGAAAGGTACTATTTCATCAAAGTAACTGTATTTTACTTGAGTGTGGGTTACAGATTGTATGGAACAGAATATGAGCTCTTTTATTACTAAATAACAAGAAAATGACATTTATAATAATAATAATAATAATAATAATAATATGGGCCCTTTTAAATTGGCTATTCGTTGGGTAATACTAGGACTTTTTTCTTCTTTCTTCTTTCTCCTCCAAACCAATTCCCAAACCCATAGCCAACTGCCCCTTGTGACTAGTCTCCCCTTCCACACAGTCTGCTGCCCACACAGCATGATAAGGCAATCAAATGAGCGGCAGAGTCTGTCTGTGTGATCGACACCCTGAGTAGCTGGCAGATCACTGCGTTTTTTAGAGAGAAACCTCACAGTCTCATGCCAGTTATAGTATTGTGGATGAAACATGGCAGTGGAATTGTGAGCAGTCAGACTTCATATGGTGTACTTTTCATTTTTATAGCCAATACAGTATCAGAAAGCACACAAGCAAGTCGGAGATTAGAAGTGCGATGATTTAAACATGCAATTTGGACAATGCTAATTAACACACATAGGCCTCGATTACAGGGGAGATGCCATGCCCCTGTAAAATGACCATTGCTTCTTTCCACCCCCTTTTTAGAAATGCCATTACCATAGATTTCCGTTCATCTTTGACATTCACACTTTACTGGAGTCCTTCATGTCAAGTAAACAAGTTCTGATCAGAGCAGAGCTCCCATGCACCTACAGGAGAGGTGGATATGTAGAATCATGTGCTTTCACTTTTAATTGGTTTAGCTATGGAGTGCTCAGCACAGCGTGTTGACCCAGTGGCAAACTGTGACTATGTGAGCTAGGCCTTCAGTTTGAACCATAAATGGTAAAACCTGATCAAAATATGAAGAAAACCCCAGCTCAGTGATAATGCTAACTTCTCTCAACAGCTCTATAGGGTTCTTTGTTAGCAGCAAATCGCTGTTGTCTGATCAAAACCTCTCCAAAATGGTAACTTTACAGCAGAGGAAAAAAACATGCTTTACTTTTAATGTAAATCAATGGACCCAGACTTTTTACCAAGTCATTTTAGGTCATTTCTTTTAGTCAATTGACCTACAATGTAATGGGTAACATGTATTTTCAAATGATGTCAAAAACCGAAAAACGGCAAAAATGGAGATACGAGGTTTTGTTCTGACAACAGCGATATATTTAACCGTGTAGCAGTTTCACATGTAACTGTTTAAAAAGTTTTCTGCTGCTGTTTTCCATTTCAAACAACTTATTGATTTAGGGTGTTACTCATATTCAGTCAGTGACATATCTACAGTTAGGCCCAGAAATATTTGGACAGTGACACAATCTTAATGATTTGGGCTCTGCATGCCACCACATTGGATTTGAAATGGAACAACTGAGATGCAACTGAAGTGTAGACTTTTAGGTTTAATTCAAGGGGTTGCACAAAAATATCCTATGAAACATTTAGGAATTGCACCCATTTTTCTATTTCTCATTTCAGGGGCTCAAAAGTAATTGGACAAATCAACTTTACAATAAAGAAAATGTTCATTTTTAATACTTTGTTGAGAATCCTTTGCAGGCAATGACTGCCTGAAGTCTGGAATTCATGGACATCACCAGACGCCGGGTTTCCTCCTTTGTGATGCTTTGCCAGGCCTTTACTGCAGCTGTCTTCAGTTGTTGCTTGTTTGTGGGTCTGCCTTAAATTTTGACTTAAGCAAGTGAAATACATGGTCGAACAGGTTGAGATCTGGTGATTGACTCAGCCATTGCAGAATATTCCACTTCTTTGCCTTAAAAACTCCTGGGTTGCTTTCGCAGTAAGTTTTGGGTCATTGTCCATCTGCACTGTGAAGCGACGTCCAATCAACCTTGCTGCATTTGGTTGTATATGAGCAGAAAGTATATCCCTGTACACGTGTGAATTCATCCGGCTGCTTCTGTCTACTGTCACATCATCAGTAAACACTAATGACCCAGTGCCATTGGAAGCCATGCATGCCCATGCCATCACACTGTTTTACAGAGGATGTGGTGTGCTTTCGATCATGAGCCGTTCCAAGCCTTCTCCTTCTTCTTCTTCCCATTATTCTGGTACAGGTTGATCCTAGTTTCATCCGCCCAAAGAATGCTGTTCCAGAAGTTCCAGGCTTCTTTAGACTTTTTTGGCAAAGTCTAATGTGGCCTTTCTATTTTTGAGGCTGATTAATGGTTTGCACCTTGTGGTGAACCCGCTGTATTTGCTCTCATGAAGTCTTCTCTTTATGGTAGACTTAGATACTGATACAGCTCCTTCCTGGAGAGTTTTCTTAGCTTGGGTGGATGTTGTGAAGGGGTTTTTCTTCACCATGGAAAGGATTTTGCGATCATCCACCACTGTTGTCCATGTGGACGTCCATGCCTTTTTGACTTCCCGAGCTCACCAGTGCCCCAGAATGTACCAGACTGTTGATTTGGCCACTCCTAACATTTCTGCTATCTCTCTGATGGATTTCTTCTTTTTTTCTGCCTAATGATGGTCTGCTTTACTTCCATTAAGAGCTCCTTTGACCGCATGTTGTGGGTTCAGAGCAACAGCTTCCAAATGCAAATAGCACACCTGGAATCAACTCCAGACCTTTTACTTGCCTAATTGATGATGGATTAATGAGGGAACAGTCCATGCAGCCCATGAAATAGCTTTTGAGATGAATGTCCAATTACCTTTGGACCCTTGAAAAAGAGGCAGCTACATATTAAAGAGCCGTAATTCCTAAACCCTTCCTTCAAATTGGGATGTGAATACCCTCAAATTAAAGCTGAGAGTCTGCACTTTAAGCTCATGTTGATTATACAACTGTATCTTGAATATGTTTTGGTAAACAGCTAAAATACCAAAACTTGTGTCACTGTCCAAATATTTCTGGGCTTAACTGTAGAACCTCCAGAAGGCCTAGAGTGACGGTTTTTCTCTCGCCCATTATAAATCAAAATGTGATTGGTTGATTCCTCTGTCACCTTGAAATTATTATGCTGGTAATTTGTCTTAACACTTAAGGCCTCCTTTTCAGCTTTTGAAGTCACTGCCAATAGGAGAGCTCTCATAGCTATAGGTATAGATATAGATATAGGTAGAGATAGAGATATATAAATAGAGTTAGTTGGCCAACTTTCTGCTGGGTGTCATTTTTAAAATCATTTTATTTCCTTTCACAACTAAACAGTGTAACTAAAGTAGTGCTGTTACACTTGCAGAGTAAGTATATAAATACAAACGTGAATCTGTTGAATAAAAAATGTAATTAAAATTGTGCTCTGAAGGCTTTGTCATGGCTTCTGGTTAACAGCTTTTAAGGAAACTTAAGTCTAGAGATTTTTTGCTTGACTTGGCAACCCTACCCATTGTAGGAAGGCAGAAAATACAGCAAAACTGCGGATTCATAGAAAATAAAAACAGGTATAATAACCAACATTAACCAATGAGATGAAGTTAAAATTAATGTAAATAAAATCTATCACGTTAGCTACATTAGCTTTGTGCTAGTACTTTAGTACATTAGTGGGTAATTAAAGAAGCAGCCTTTAGACACCAGACTCAATCAACTGTTAACCATATTGCTTACTTTTTATATTGGATGTTTTCCTATGGACTTGTACTGTGTGATGTAACTATATTTTGCGTGTGTTTGTGTGTAGAGTTGTGCCTGAAGGAATCTCTGTGTATGGGAGTGTCCAGCAAGCTGCTGTTGGACGTGGCAGGCGCTCAGGTATCCGAGCTGGACTCAAGTTTCAGCCTTAATGACAGAGGTAAAATATAAACACTTGCATCTTCGTCTGTGCACATATCTTTGTGTGCGCACACACACACACACACACACACACACACACACACACACACACGTTCCTTCAAACTTTCTTCATGCATGCGCTTGTGTGTGAATACACACATGCACAAGCACAGGGGTCCACTGATGACTCTTTAAAAGACACTTCCACCAATTCTGTAACAATTTCTGTGTAATTAAATTGCTGAGACATAAAGGTCATTCAGAGTAGTTTGATGTGAAATGGTAAACTTGCCTTTAATGTTCAAAGAGATAAACTTTATTGTTTTTTGCAAATATTCACTCATTTTGAATTTGATGCCTGCAACACGTTCCAAAGAAGTTGGGACAGGGACGTGTTTACCACTGTGTTACATCACCTTTCCTTTTAACAACACTCAATAAGCATTTGGGAACTGCGGACACTAATTGTTGAAGCTTTGTAGGTGGAATTCTTTCCCATTCTTGCTTGATGTACAACTTCAGTTGTTCAACAGTCCGGGGTCTCCGTTGTCGTACTTTGCGCTTCATAATGCGCCACACATTTTCAGTGGGAGACAGGTCTGGACTGCAGGCTGGCCAGTCTAGTACCCGCACTCTTTTATTACAAAGCCACGCTGTTGTAACACGTGCAGAATGTGGCTTGGCATTGTCTTGCTGAAATAAACAGGGACGTCCCTGAAAAAGACGTTGCTTGGATGGCAGCATATGTTGCTCCAAAACCTGTATGTACCTTTCAGCATTAATGTTGCCTTCACAGATGTGTAAGTTACCCATGACATGGGCACCAACACACCCCCACACCATCAGAGATGCTGGCTTTTGAACTTTGCGCTGATAACAATCCGGACAGTCCTTTTCCTCTTTGGCCCGGAGGACACGACGTCCATGATTTCCAAAAACAGTTTGAAATGTGGACTCGTCAGACCACAGGACACTTTTCCACTTTGCGTCAGTCCATCTCAGATGAGCTCGGGCGCAGAGAAGCCGGCAGCGTTTCTGGGTGTTGTTGATATATGGCTTTCACTTTGTCAGTGTTCGTCGCTCCATCTACAAGTGCAAGTTAAAACTCTGCCATGCAGTGTTCACTGACAGTGGTTTTCTGAAGTGTTCCTGAGCCCATGTGGGAATATCCGTTACAGAGTGATGTCAGTTTTTAATGCACTGCCACCTGAGGGATCGAAGGTCACGGGCATTCAATGTTGGTTTTCTGCCTTGCCGCTTACTTTTATTTGTTTGTTTTTTTTTTATTTATGTTTTACACAACGTCCCAACTTCATTGGAATTGGGGTTGTAGTAAACACCCAAAACATGGCAAGTACCATATCTTTTCTTAATTGAAAAGTACAGTGAAACTCTCAACATTTCAGTAGAAAGCTATCACCATGAATTTGATGAACAATATCCACTGACCAACCACTAAATTCAGTACACCTCCTCGTTTTTACACTCTTATAACTACAAAGTGTTCCGATTAAGGCCAGTGTAACTGAAAGAATTGACAATTACTGTAAAAACAAGGAGGTGAACTTACTGAAGTGGCTGGTCAGGGGAGACTGTTCATTAAATTCATGCTCATACTTAGCCTTAGTGTGAAATATTGAAACTTTACTAATGAGGAAGAAACTTGAAACTGACAGATGCAGATTATACTGTTGTTTGACAGATTTCACCTCCAAACTACTGTTAAAAGTATGTATGGAGCATCTTTGACCCCAAAGGTGGTTTAAACAACTAAACAGTTTGAGAGATGATGAGTGCTGACATCACAACAAGGGGTTTGTTTCTTCAGTTTTACAGTTTTTGCTGTTGTACGCTAACAAAAAGAACATAAAACCTTCTGAAAATCTCCCCAGACCTTTGATGGGACTGTCTGCACGTTGTCCACTGGGTGTCTCTGTTGACTTCGTCTCATGCTTATTTAGGAATCTGGATCAGGGTTTTCCATATGGATATGACATAAGATTTTTCCTGCAGCAAAATGAGATCAAATCTTTTTTTATCCTCCCTCTCAGTGCAGAGTAGCTGTTCAGACTCCTCCTCAGTGGGCAGTCAGAAAGAAGGAGGCTCTCCAGCTGTTGCTAGAGACCCGAAGAAAAGCTCAGCACAGACTGGCCAGGCACAGGTGGGCTCTCAATCACAGGAACATAAGTATCACTGCGGTCAGGGCAAAACCTCGTATCCCCATTTTTGTTGTTTTTGACTTATCTAGAAAATGCCTGTTGTCCTTTACATTGTGTGTAAATTTTATGATGATTGGACCAAAAGAAACGGTCCAAAATGATTAAATTCTGGTTCCATTGAATCATTCCATTTTATTAAAAGTACAGTACGTTTTTTCTTTCTCCTGTAAACTTAGCATTTTGGAGATACGAGGTTTTGTTCCGACACCAGCAATATATACAATGCTTATATTTACATCTCAACTTAAAAGTAAAACGAGAAATCTTTTTGGACTATCTGTCTGACACAAATGATGCAGTGATTATATTCTGTACAGCTAGTATACTGTCAGACACTAGGCTGATGTATATAATGTACCTTTCCAGTTTGATGGATAGACAATCCCGTCTCCTCCAGGCTGCCATTATTTCTGCCTTTTCTGTTTCTCTTTCTCTGTCTTTCACGCCCAATCAAGCAAAGATCTCTTTGTTCACGTCATTATCCTTTGTATTTGTTCAGAACTCGTCGCCGTCCACGTCCGTGTGAACATCACATCATCTCAACCGCAAACGTTAGTCTCTTTCCTCACCCTTTCATTTTTGAGATTTTGTAGATATCTGCCATTTGATTTACCTTCACATTCTGCTTAATTATTTGCGTTATCTTTTTAAACTCATATTTGAAAGATTTCCTTCCTTTTGTGTCTCTCTTTGAACAGAATTGAAAACAATGGACTTTCACTGGATATAGGAACAACTGGAGAAACGCTAAATTACTGGACTGGACAATGACTCAGCAACAACACAGCACAATACAGTATATCAAGGTTTGGAGGCCGTGACATTCCACACTTGGCTCTGCCGCTCTCCGTCGCTGTGTTGGTAACTGATTTCCAGGTACTGGAGCGTTCGGCAGTGTTTCAGGCTTTCGTATACTGCCGGCTCTAAATGACTAGCTGCTTAAAGTGGCGTGCCAAGAATCCCACTCCTAGATCTGAACGGTTCAAAAGATATTATGCCATCCATAACTTTGCATAAGTGGCATATGAGACTCTTGTTCTTGTCTTTCCTTTCCTTAATCAAAAAAATAGACATTGCATCAACTAATTATAGGCCTAAAGTTATCCTGCTGTACACATGACTTGCTGTTATCTCTTGGTTGCTATTTTTAGACTTTATTCACACGCACACTGGCTATATTGGTACCAACTCAAAGACGCAAATTGCTGTTCACCGTCTGCTCATACAACAAGGAGCGTAAAGTTTCCCAATAGCAATTTGCTCTTTTAAAACTGATCAAGTTCATCTGCACAAAATCTGTAAAATCACATCAAAAAGTCACAGCTGGGGCAAATTCCAGTGTGCTGTGTAGCTAAATCAGTGCAGCTATGCTATGGACTCATTGGAGATACTTTGCAGATGCTTTTTGCAGTATTAAAGAAGTGGTGCTTTGGGTGGAGCAGTCCAGTGTAGAGCATGTGATATATGCATTTCAGTGAAATAAGGGTTTGTTTTGAGGATCTGTGTCTATGCAAGGTGACTGAAACATGATAAACGCTTAAGGCACTAAAGCTGTATAAAGCTAAGCGTAGGTCATTTTATGTTATCAAAAAAAAAAAACCTGAAAGAATAAACAAACAGTGCCTACTACTATACCTCGTATGTGGGGAAGGACTGGCAAATGAGAAAGCTATGTAAAGCAGCAATACGTGTGTAAACCGAAAAATACTTTCTACGTTTGGATATTTGGATTTTACAGCTTCACCCCCAACTTTGCTGTTCCTCCGTGGCTGAAAAGACAGAACTGCCATGTCCCAAATGGTTCCCTAAACACTTTAGCCTACATTTGCAAATCCAGATCACTGTGTGGGGAACTATGGATGCCTGGAGTGGCCCTGAGCTGTTGCTATAATTTGCTAGATTGTTATCTTAAAATAAGGAGTTAATTATGTTGTGATCTCAAGATAAAAATCTTTATCTTGAGTTCACAGCATAATTCATTTGTTATCTCAAGGTAATTAGTTTATCTCAAAATATCTCGGGGATATAACAAAATAACGCTCATTATTTCAAGATAAAAACTGATATGATAACTACCTTATGGCCTTATAAATAACTTATCTTGAGATAAGAAGATCACTAACTTGTCTCAAGATAACAATCCAGAAAGTTATAACTCAGAATCAGAATCCTTTATTGATCCCAGAGGGAAATGAACTACTTCATGGCCTCAGATAACTTTTGTTATCTTGAGGATACACTGACTCGTTATTTCAAGATAACCACTTTATCTTAAGATAACAAGATAATTAACTCATTATCTCAGGATAGCAACCCAGGAAATTATAACTACCTTATGGCTTCATAAATAACTTATCTTGAGATAACAAGATCACTAACTCATTGTTTCAAATAACAACTTTATCTTGGGATAACAAGATAAAGGAGTCATTATCTTAAGATAACAATCCAGAAAATTGTACGTACTTTATGGCCTCATAAATCATTTTTATATTGAGATAACGGGATAATTAGCTCATTATCTCGAGATAACAGTCCAGAAAACTACAACTACCATATGGCCTGTCTGGAATTCTGTATGGAACACTAAAGGAAACAGAACTGGTGATGGTAGTGAACATTTTCGGACACCACGTCAGGCAACAGGGCAGTTTGGATACTCAACTTGTATCTTTTTCTAATCATGTAGTGTTGAAGATCTTTGTGTGTGTTATAACTACATAGTTTACAACTCTGCTGCCTCCCACCCTGAACTATATTAACACCAGCCATACGAAATATGAACATGTTACTTTGCTATATTTGTGTTTCTGATTTAGATAAAGAGAACCAGGACAGAACTCATGTATCAAAAGGACTCTGTGGTGCTTTGTCTTCTATGTAAATCCAAATTCCTCAGCTTTTAAACTTGTCCATCAGATGTTTTGTCCAGCAGGTGGTGCTACTGTGCAAAATCAGCTTCGAGACAATGAGTCTGTCATTTTTCAAAAGCTCAGCTAAAGGCCAAATGGCATTTTTCCTTTTCAAGCCAATTAATTATTGTTCCCTTGTAGTGGTGCTGTACATGTGCGAGAACCTGGATAGGTTTTTTTTTTTCCCCTCATGCAGTGGAGAAAAACTGCTGGGCAGCGCTTCACACGTTGCATGCAAACACTAACTGTGGGCTACTTGTTTACTGACTCTCACTTTAGCCTTTTATTCCAGTGTGTCACACAGCGGAGCCTCTCGGAGTTGGGAGCTGAGCAGATCTCTCCACACAGATCTGCTTGTTATTGTGTGCTGTTAGTTAGTGCCATATGAATTCACATACCCACCATCCCTCTCTCTTTTTTTTCTCTCCCACTGTGTGAAAAGAAGAGATTTTTCCTTGCTCAGTCTATGAGTTGCATTAGGATCCAGCTGGCTTTGATTGTCATGGCAGCTCCGCCAGCCAAATCCAAAGATGGTTTGCATAAGAGGAAACGCTAGGACTTTCTGCTTTTATTCTTTATGAGTTATGTAATTGGCAAACCCCGCCCTTGCATATTCCATTATAGTCTATTAAACCTTAAGCGCTCTTAATCTAGTATAGCACTGGATTCCACGACTCCTTTCCGGAGTTTTTGAATTCGGCTTTGTTAGCGCTGACACTAACTATGAATCAAGCACTCATAATCCATCGCGGGACAGTCAAGACAACTCCTGCTTATAAAGTGTTTTTTTTTTTTATAAACCCAAAACATTCTTATGTCTTTTTTAATGTAGATACTGAGATTATATGTGGCCAAAAACAGTAAACCAAGTAGACCAAGTATATTTACAGGAAGACTCCTGTAATCATGTAATGTGATTTGGTCGACATTCCAAATGACTTTATCGTGTTTTATAGAAGGGGTGGCGTGTGAGTGTATGAGTGTGAGAGTGTATGTGTATGTGTGTGTGAGTGTGTGCGTGCGTGTGAGCTACATTAGGAATGTAGCTAAGGCTTTAAACCCACACCAAACTCAATCCAAACATACTTTCCACAGTGGGAAATCTGTGCGATTCAGCGCTTTTGAAGCAGCTCGCTCTTCACGACTATAAATATCTTGGCATGATTCGTAGTTTTCATTGTAAATAGAAGCATTTACCAAAGAAACAAGGTGCCTCTGTAAGCTGCCCAGTCTTGCTCGGTCTTATCCTTTTGTTTACATTTGTTTTTAATGCAAAACCTCTTACTAGTATTAATGACGGAATGACTGCATGCCATGTTGTATTACATTTACTTTTGTGCTTGATCATTGTGTCTGTTTTTTTCCCCTCCCTGTGAGAATTAAAACTGGAGAAGAAGGAGTGCCTTGTTTGTTGCAGCCATTTTAGTGAGCGGGCTAATGACATTTAGCACATATCGCTGCACTAAAGCACCGGGCATTATGGGATACGCACTTGACAACATTACTGACACACTGAAAATGGCAGCGGCTCAGTGACCAATGAAGGGGATCAGATATTTGAGAGAGCGAGAGGCAGGCAGGGAGAGAGAGGGAGGGAGGGAAGAGGGGAAAAAGAGGATCTATAGAGCGCAGTGAGAAACAGGAAGGGGTTTATAGAGTGAAAAAGAGAGAGGGGGCAGAAGACAGTAGATAGGATGATGGGTAATGACGGAGTGAGAGGGCGCAGACAGAGAGGCACAGAGAGGGGAGACGGAGAACAAGAGTGAAAGAATGAGAGACGACAGTGTGTGTGTGCGCGTGGGGTGGGGGTACGTGTAGAGTGAAAGAGGGGGATGCAACAGACGGAGAAAGAGAGAAAAGAGGAATGCTCAAGAGCAGGGAAGTTTTTTGTCTGGTGAGAAAGCTGAAGAGTGGGTGAGCGAGCAAAAGTGGGGGAGAGAGAGGGAGAGGAACCAAAAGGAGAAGAGGGTCTAGAGCAAAGGTTATGGAGGGGAGAGATGGAGATAGAGGGAGAGAGGAGATGGAGAGGAGTAGAGAGGGAGAGCGAGGGGTAGAGGGGGTATGTTGACAAAGCAGAGAGACTCTGGAGAACAAAGGGAACGTGGAGAGAATGAGCTGGGTGAAACATCAAAGGGATTTTTCGGCCCCGTTACCGGGACAACAGACATTTGCATGCGATTAGCTTTTTACATCATATTAAGGAGGGAAGGGGGCGCAGGGAGGGAGGGCAAGATGAACTATAGATCATAGTGGGAGAAAAAGGGGCTGGTCAGTCCGACTGACTTCTAGGCTGACGAGAAGCCGTTTGTCTTCTTGAGAACCTGAGGGAGAACCCAGTGAGCGACACTAGGGAACCCGGCACGTAGTTCCTAAAGTGTTCCACAAGGTTCAAGTGTAGGGCCGTTCCAGTTTGAGTGGTTCAGAACTAAAACTGGGGGATGGTTCAGAACTAAAACTGGGGGATGAGTGGATGTAGAAGCTGATTTTAGTGGCACTGCATCTTATATATCCTTCCCCGAAATTCCAGACATGCACCTGCTACCCCCACCACTCTCTCTCTCTCTCTCTCTCTCTCTCTCTCTCTCTCTCTCTCTCTCTCTGAGCTATATGTGATGCCTCAGTGCCCTCAGTATTGTGGCTGCATTGTGCTCCCCAGCGTCGTCATGGCCGTCGCCACGGTGCTATTGTCATGGCGATACTACAGTATCAATACCCTGACACTGCGACAAAGAGACAGCAGCCACTGCCACATCACTCCACCCCTCTACCCATCCCTCTCTCTCCCTCTCCCTCATCCTCTACCCCTCCCAATCGATCCCTCCATCTCTCACTAAATATGTACATATTGATCCCCTCCTGTTGCCCCCCCTCCCTCTCTTCTTTCTTATCCATCCTTCCATTCCTCTTTTCTCTCGCATTTATCTGGCTTCATCTTTTCCATCATTTCCATGCCTCACTCTATCTCCCTTTCCCCCCTTGTTCTTCATCATCTCTCATTTCATCTTGCCCCTTACTTCCCTCCCTCTTTCTCTCCATGCCATCTCTCTCTCTCTCTCTCTCTCTCCCTCACCCCCCCCTCCTCTCTGCATGTATTTTTTTTTTTGTTTGTCTCCGTCTCACTCACTCTCTGCATATTAATTGGTGCATTTCTGCTGCGGCGTAAAAAACAATCAAAGCGTCAGGGGTGGGTGGTGATGCTACTGTATCAGACACAAGCCATACACACATGCACAATACACAAGCGCACAGGCTGCAACCAGATACACCAGCATGCAGGAGCACAAAAACACACAAGCTCATTGTGAATAAATATAATATCAAGTTCACAAAGCGTCTCCGAAACAGTAGGACTGATCATGGATGTACGCCAGCCGATACCCCCACCACCACCACCACCCCACTGCAAGAGCTGCCCATGACCTATTCGTCTCTATTCGCAGCCTGAGACTGAATAATGGCTTATTAATCAGGTGGCCATTTTGGAATGTCATGTCAAGCAATGTGAGGCAGGGCTGAGGAAAATGGCACAGAGGAAAGTGTCTTTTTTATGCAGTTATTCATAACAAGTACTGGGCTCATTACGCTAACTTGGAAAACCAATGGCAGCGAAATAGTCTGAAATAACAAGGTGAAATACCACAATAGGCAAATAAAGAACAATAATGACAAGTAAAGGAACATCATGTGATCGAAAACGCGGGATATGTCGCAAAGCTCCAGGTAGGCCTGTTTGAGGAAGGTACCTCTCTTCAGATCGTTTAGAAGGGATGTAATCCAGCGCTCCATTTCAGTGACAAAAGATCGATTCATAGTAAAGCTATGGCTGCTTTACTGGAGAAAAAGGAAGAAATAAACTCGGGTGAGACCAGAAAAGAGACAAAGACACCGAACGAAATGAAGCCAACAATAAACAATGGATTCAAAACGTGGCACGAAGCTCCAGGTAGGCCTGCTTGAGGAGAGTACCACTCTTCATGTCGTTTAGAGGGATGTACTCCAGCGCTCCATGTTTGTTTTGAGCACCGTCGTGTTTG